>NW_027226153.1:0-183706 GCF_022539635.2 Chironomus tepperi
CTATCATATCCCATCAAAATTATGAATCGTTTAATTTTCAACCATTGAAACCATCCACATATATACAGTGAGGAGTCATTATAACACATATCAATTTGCAATAAAGGCAAACATGACATTAAGTATAATTAAATGAAATAAAAGGACTCATATGAGCGGAAGGATAAACGACTCATTCATTCCTTTATGTGTAATTTTCTTCTTACATCGAGACACCAACAAAAAAACTCTGAACAAATGAATGAATGAATGAATGAATGAGAAAGAAAGGCGAGCAGTGCAGGAGCAAAAAAAAAGAGAAAGAAAATATGAGAAGTGAAACAAATTAGAATGTCATTGCAAGAAAAAAGCCATTAATCATATCCGCAGTAGCAAAATAGAAAATCGGTTATATTTGAGTACAAATGAGTCAGTCAGCCAGCATGATATGTACACGAAAAAATCAACAGAAATTGGGGTTTGTTTGGGAATTACGTGGTGTTGAGGATGAGTTGATGAAGGAGGTCCAGTTTAGGAGAGCATGGCTAGTAACTGGAGTAGCACAATGTGACAAACTGGATTCTTGAAGTAAGAAAGTGTCGAATCTGCGGTTTTGATGCCGTTAGAGCAACTTCGTGCCTTAGGTACCGTTAATACGATGACTTAGCGATACCATAGCATACAGGGTGTGCAATTAGAGTTGGATAAGCCTTAGTGACTTAAATTACGTAGGAAATTGTCATGATCTGGACATTAACCTACCTCTTACCAGTTATAAAATAGTTTCGCCTACCCAGATAGGTGCCTTGATCATCCTGAGCTTATTTCTTCATTCCTGACTCAATCAATCATTTACTTTGTTCCTTCAAGTTCCTCAGACCGTCCATTCATGAACCATACAGCTTAATTCAATCATATCAAATCTTCCCAACTTTACAGCACATCTAAATGAATCCCAAAGTAAATAGAAAACATTCAACATATTAATCGTGAGCTAATCGACTGCAAAATGTTAAGCATTTAAGTATTTAACACCATCCATGATGTTTATATCGTGTTTACACAAACATAAAACAATCTCACTGTGTCATAAATTATCAATCATTTTATGTTACATTTTCTCCTGTCTCGGGTTGTGCGCAGTTAAGGTGGATGGAAATTGAATATTTAGATTAATTTGTGTAGATAAAAACGATTCTATGATGAGCTAATGAGAAAGTTTTGTGGACGTATTTTATTTTGCGCTTGTTTTAAGTAAATGTTGTTGGAAAAGCTTTTAAATGACTTTTAATCATTTTCTGTTTACTGAAAGTAATGAGTTGGATGGTAGTAAGGAAATGACTTGTTGTAATTAGGGGAAGTGGAACGTATTATTGGGGTTGGCTTGAGATGGTCTTTGAATGATATTTGTTGCTAGCAATATAGTCGAATGCTCTACATGTGAATTACTTGAGGACTAATGAGCTGGACTACCAACTAAAACTACCTGGATTTCAGTCTGGCTCCCTTCAACTTCTGCATGAATTCTCGATTTCGATGAATTTTCAAGACGAAGTCTTCGACCAAAACTGGGGCAGAGACCAAGATTGAAAAGGGATTCTTCTAATCTAGGTCTCGTCAGATGTCAAATCCCTTAGATTATAAGCTTCTAAAGCTGACAAAATGACTGGACATTAGCAGCCTTTCCTCAAAAACTTACACCAATAATCAGTCCATCTAAAAGTTATTCACTTCATAAAACATTTATTTTCGCGTAGTTCTACCCTAAAAGCTTTAAGCAATATCAAACAATTATCCCTTAATTCATCATCATTCTGATTAATGTATTTGAATCGTTTCAGTCATTTCAATGATTTTAGTCATTCCGGTTGCACTTAAAGTTTTCTATCCAATTTACCACGAAATGCAATTGACCTCATGCTATGAATATTTGGGTGTACGATTTGGACGAAGAATGAGATTGATGGGTGGAATTCTTTACGTTCTTCAAATGTGCTTTTACACGTCCGTGTCCGTGTTGGCACCTGCAATTGCATTGTCAAAGGCCACTGGCCTCAATACACGACTTGCAATCATTCTGATTTATTTGGTCTGCGTTTTTTACTCGAGTCAAGGTGGATTGAAAGCTGTTGTCATTGCTGATACATTTCAAGCTGGGGTTTTATTCATTTCGATGGCATTAATTGTGATTGTTGGAACTTCATATCAGGAAGGTGGTGTTGAAGAGATTTTCAAAATTGCTAAGGACAATGGTCGACTGGATATGTTTGAGTAAGTCACAAATGCTTGTAAATTTTATCAATAATCACTAAAAATATGCTTTAATTGCAGCTTTAATCCACATCCACATCAGCGGCATTCTGTTTTTTCTGTGATAGTTGGAGGATTTTTCTATTGGACATCACTGCTGTGTGTAAATCAATCGACAGTTCAAAAGGCAATGTCATTAAAGAGTTTAACGAAGGCTAAAATTGCTCTAACATTGTCCGTATTTGGGTTGGTCTCGGTCTTTTTGGTGAACTTCTATACGGGCATCATGGCATTTGCTCATTATGAAAATTGCGATCCCATGAAATCTGGTCAAATTGATGCGATTGACCAGCTGATGCCTTTTTATGTTATGGACATGTTTGGACATATTCGATTCTTCGTTGGCATTTTTGTGGCTGGGTAAGCAAAAAAAAAATATTTTAGTTTTCCTAATTGATGTAAATTAATTAACTAATTAATCGATTTTCTTGTATATGTATATTTTGTAGGATATTTGCAGCAAGTTTAGGCACAGTTGCTGCATGTTTAAGTTCATTGTCAGCGGTTACAATGGAAGATCTTCTGATAGCTGGATTTAATGTGAAAATTTCACCGCAGAAAGGATCTTATTATGCAAAATGGATGGCAGTTGGGTGAGTTTTAAGAGATTACTGTCATTTCCTGTACTTTTCCATGCTTGCATGCGGATATAAATTTATTCTGCATATGTATGCTGAACATATTTTTTCGTCAAGTATAAGAAGAAGCATGCGAGTGTGTTGGTGCGTTAAAGACCGAAATATAAAAAAATTTCTCATTCATATGAAAATCCTTTCCATTTTTTTTTCTTTTCATTCTTGCATGCATGTCTACAGTTATGGAATTTTTTCATTCGGATTAATTTTTTTGGTCGAAGGACGAGATGTTTTGCAAGCAACTTTAACACTAAATGGTCTTGTGGGTGGAATTTTATTAGGATTATTCTCACTCGGAATATTTTTTAAATCAGCAAATGTGAAGGTAAGTAATGTGAAGTTATAGTCGAGATATTTTACATAAAAATAGGAGAGAAAAAAAAATTTAAATTAAATTCAAAACAGAAACATGGAGAAATTGGAATGGAATTTCAGAGAAGAAGGCCATAAATTATTTATTAAATTTTCATTCCTTCTCGCTATGCTTTCGCACCTTTAAAACAAATTTTTTTGCACATAAAAATTCTTTGTCACATATATGCAGACATAATTTATGATTTGAATGTAGGGGAATTGGACATTTATTTAAAGGAATGGTAAGATGTATGATTGAATTAACGTTGGAATGCTTTAACATGTTGGAATTGGAATATTTTGGTTATGTTATGGGGATGTGGGGCATTGAACTCTAGGCAGATGGGGATTGAGCTACAGAATTAAGATTTTTTAAAGATATCTGATGCGAATCATCTTAACTTGATAGAATTTACTTAAAATTGTAGAGATTGTTCAATTTAAGTTAGAAATTGCACTCGTTTGATTATTTTAGGAGGAATTCATCAATGCTAAGGTTCAATCAATTCTCTTCCCATTTAAATTCGTATTTAAATCAGGGGTATTTTCAGGAAAGTTACTTGAATCGGGAAGACTCGACGCGTGAAAAAGACTCGACCGATGAGGTAGACTCGACCGATGAGGTAGACTCGACCGATGAGGTAGACTCGACCAATGAGGTAGACTCGACCGATGAGGTAGACTCGACCGATGAGGTAGACTCGACCGATGAGGTTGACTCGACCGATTAGGTAGACTCAACCGCATCATGTCCTATAGCCCCTATTCCTGGCTATCCCCTGATCACATCTTTCAAAAATATAAAATTTCAATCCCAAAAACCCAAACGTAAATTTCAGATCAAATCAAATTTCAACACCCTCAAGTCACAACCAATGAACCACAAAACAGCACATCAATTTTATCCACACAATTCCAATATTGCATAATTTTACAGTGACACAAAAACGAAGCCATAAATAAATAAATTGCGAGAAATGATTCCAGATGTTATTTATGTAAGTCAAAAGGAAGGAAGCAAAGACTTTTTTTGGGGTTTTTACTCAGACACGCACGCATCTAACAAAAAAAAATATTTATAAGTTAATAGAAATTTTCTCATGCCAAAATGTAATTAAAAATCATTAAAACAAAATTTTCTGTATTCATAAACATTTGTTCATGATTTTGATGAATAGCATTGAATTATTGATGATGCTATGGATATACACTGTGATTACTCACACACACACATAGTCATGTGAATGGGGTTAAGGATTTTCCATCCTCATTCTTCATATTTATTTTCCATTAAATGTATATTAATTTTAAAGCTCCATATTTTATTTATGTAAAGGATTTTTCGGCAAGTTGTTTCATTTTTTATGCTGAAGCGTTGGATGTAGCAAGTTACAACATGTTACTCAATTACTCAACATGTTATTTTTTTCTTTTAATATTTTAAAAATTCTATCCTATCTATCACTATGATTTAGCTACCCAATAATATAGAGCACCGTGCTAGTTAATCTGTCCTTTGTCGTCAATGCCTGAATTAAAATCAAAAAATGTTCTTTCCTCTATTATTAGATCGATACAAAGTCAAAAGGTATAATTTGAATTAATGAGTTGATTATTTTGTACAAAATGGATTTCCATTACAAGTCGTCTCATATTCAAATCAATTTTTATTGATTTTTTATGTAAATTGAATTTTTTGTTTATAAATAAGAAATATCAATCATGACTGAATATTGATACTTTTTTTGTTTTGTTTTGTGTGTTGATGGATGCATAAATAAATTAATTTTGATTGTTAAGTGATATGCTTTTTTTACGGTCCTTTGGGTAGTTTATTGCTGACAGGAGATATAAAAGGTAAGTTTGAATATTAATGTTCATTGATATTTACAGTAAGTTGTTTTTAATTTTGAAGAATAAGCATTCCTTCAATTGTGGCCACAACCTCTCAAGATGGCAGAGATACTTAGAGACAAGGGGGCTCGCATGCATGTGCATTTATTCATGCATGCGTGTGAATGCATACCGATCTGCAAGAGTTAACAACTTTTTAGAATTTACAAAAAACTACTGTTAAAGTGCTTGCCTCAGAGTTGCAAAATAACAGGTCCTTGATGCAAAAACAGGTGCTTAAGACAGGCTAAGACAACAGATCTGTCACAGTTTTTTGATTGTTGTCTTGTCTCCCATAATTGTTCGCAGACTAAAATAAATTTGGCTACAAAAGGCAATGCTTGTTCGTTGGCAAGGACTTTTCACAGGCAACTAACAGATTACTACTCTGGCTTGCCTATCACTTGACTTAGATTTGACTTTTGTGAACAAAAACCGTGACCTGAATCTATTTTTAACAGATCAAATTCTTTACATCCTTATCGGAAAAGTGCAACAACAAATTGTTAAAATTTACAAAAATATAAGCAAAAATCAAACCTGTTTAAGATAATGGCATAGACTATACTTTCTTACTTTCTTACTTTCTTACTTACTTCGCTGGTCGTATAGATCAGTTGCAATCAGTCGCCTGAATCTAGCTCCATTGACAGCTTCCTTCCAAGAGTTCTATGGAAGTCCACGGGTTCTTTAGGTATAGACCATGGTAGATTGTAAATGTTGTTTATCTATCCATTTTAGTGTATATCTCGGTCCAGCGCTCGGTCGCCAGCTTTGGAGTCAGGCTTCGTCTATCCAATTCCCTAGAGTTTCATGTTAGATTGCTCAATATATCTTCTTAAAATGCGCTTCCAACTCCCCTAAATCAATTAAAAATCCTTTTCATACCAAAATTTTATTCTCACATGAAACTCTTGTTTGTGACACATGAGTGAAAAGTTTTTGAATTAACAACAGATTATTATTAAAATATTTTACAAAAAAGGGTTTTTTTTTTCATTCCTTCATCTTTCACCAAGAAGTAGAAGTGAAAATATCAGAAGCAGTACATTTAATAATGGTACAGATTGCCTTTTTTATATCGTATTTTTCTGCATTAATGTGGGGATGGAACTTAAAAAAAAAATTATCCAAAACAAGGAAGTGAACTACATGATAAATTGACTGAGTATGAAAATGTTTCTACAATAGCACAGACCATGTGCCTTATGTAATGATTGATGAAGTGAAAAATACATTAAAAAATTTGTTTTTTTCATCCACAAAAGGAAGTGGAATGGGATGCAAAAAAAGTGAGTCAAAAGTATTACTTTTTAAAACTATAATTTACAATATCCATAACTGCACACAGCTCGATGTGTTGTGCGACAACAATTCCAACTAAGCTATGATATATGTTAGTGCAAGCTATAAGTGCAGTACAATAAAATTACAGTAATAAAAGTTATGCAATCAGAAACAATAAACATTGAAACAAAGCGCATATATACATACAATTACAGTTCTCTTCCTCCTTTTACTATAGTCCCACTCATATGTGCTGCTGCTGCTGCTGCTTTCAGTTATCCACATAAATGTGTGTTTTATTTTCAATTGCACAGTTTGAAAATAATAAAAAAAAAAAATGAAAATATACTTTTTACGTGACTTATATTAAACGAATGAATGAGTAAAATGGAATGAATTCATAAATTATGTAATCTCAATATAGATACATAGACATATCGTTGCATATGTGATTGAAGAGAAAACGATAGCACTTAAAATTGATTGAAATAGTAATCTTATTAGTGGAACCGAGACGATTTTTATTGGAAGGTTTGTTTCATAATGAATAATGTAATAAGTAAGGTTTTAAAAGACACTATACGTTTTACTATTTCCATTTTCTACCTTTTTCGAGTTTTAAGGCTTTGATTTATAGGATGTAGATAATATTTATGAGACATATCAGAATTGGATGGAACATTAACTTAAATTAATGATAATGAATAGCTTTTCTTACAATTTTTATGATCCAATTATGCTTTGCATGATGTCATGAATTTTAAAGATTGCTGCTTGGGAGTTACTTTAGTGGGGGGAGTAACTGTAACTTTAACTATAGTACGTGGTGTATAAGTAAAGTGGAATCTGTTGTATCGAGACAAATTAAGGCAAATTTGGCAGTGCAAGAGTAAGGCATCTCTCTCATACCTAAAAGCTGTATCATACTTTTGTGAGTACTTGTAAAGGAAGTAAGCAAAACCAACAAGACACTAACCTGAAGCCGGATATCATCGAAATTGGCACTGAGTTAAATGTTCAGGCTTTCTATCCTGTAAGTTTTTTGGATATATTAGTTATGCTTTCCCGATACCGGGACCGGGACCGGGACCGGGAAATCCCGGGACTGTCCCGTCCCGGTCCCGTCCCGAGTCCCGAAAATCTTCCGAGACTGGTCCCGCGGCACCAGGAATTAAAAAAAATTCTTATAAACTCTTAACAAAATAAAAAAAAAGTAAAAATAAAAGACGTTTAATTTGAAACCAAAAATTTAATTTATAATTTGAAGCTATAAATTCGTATTTTGAATGTCTTTGAGTTAAAAATTTAAAATATATTATGGTTTTTTGATTTTTGTTCTAAAATAATTTAAACTAAATCAAACAAACATTTTTAAATAAACCTATAGATTTTCAGCTAGTTTGAGGTTTTTCAAAAATTGAAAGGCTTTTTAAATTGATTACAAATATTTTTGATTATTTCTCATAACTAAGATTTGTTTCTTCATAATCATACAAACGGTAAATATGATAGTTAAATTCTTTTATTGTTATTCTATTTTAAAATCATTTAAAACAAATCAGGTTCGAGAGTTCTGAAATTTAAAATCCATCATTAAATTTTTGACAATAGATATTAAGCTTAAAAACACTGAAAAAACATTAAAATATTGTACTTTTTAGTACTAATTTTTTTCGGGACAGTCGGATTTCCGGTCCCGGAAAAGTTTCGGGACCGGGATTTCGGGAAAGCATATTATTAGTTAATCCTTAATCTACTTATACTTTGAACAATACTGCAAATCTCATTTTTTGAAGTCATGCAGTTTAGTGTAATTAAGAATTATCTTTATCTGATTGCCATTCTGTTGACAATTCCGAGCAAAATAATGCGACGAACCACATTGTTGACCCTAAAAGTGATTAAACTCGTAGTCTCGATGCCACTAGGTCTACTTAGTCTTACCTTCAATAAGGCAATGCAGCGGTGTTTTAGTGAACGTGGTGAGCTTTTCGGGAATCAAACCTAGGCCATATAAACATAGAGACGACTTATCAGTGATCTACCAAGAAAAATATAGAAAAGATTCGCTTATAAATAGTTAGATATCCAAAAAATCGCCTTAGCGCAGCTATGGATCTTAAAGATCTGAAAAGCAAAAGGTTTTTTTTTTTTATCCAAAAATTCTATTCCATTCCAGTATCACAAAACAGAAAATCCCATAAAACTTCAATCCAAACAAAATTCTTCTTACCTTCAACATTATTCAACCTTGAAAAAAGGCACATAAATATCCCTGAACATTCATCAATAAGTCAAATATTCACATTTCATTTGAATACCAATCAATTTCCGACCCCATTAACATTCATCTTCCCAAAACAATCTAAATCACGCAATTAAATATAAATATTTTTCCCATTTCGGTTGCACAAGCAACAAAATAACGTTTTGCTACAAGCCTCATAAATAATTCCCAGCCTTTATCAAAAAGCTTCATCATTTATCAAGCTAAAATCAATTGAAATAAAAAAGTATAAAAAAAACTGCACGAGAAATGGAAAATTACACACACATGATATTCATATTTATGCTAAGTATACCTCACAATTCAATTTCAATTCCATTTGAGAATTTGATATGAAAATGAAAATGAGAATGATAGAAACTATAATTTATAGAGTCAGTCATTAAATGTAAATATATATCAAATGTTACATGAGATATGTTTTATTTGATATGAAAGGAATGAGTGGGAAACAAAAAAAGGAAAAGGGCAAAAAAAATGTAAATCCTATATGGTTGCGAGCCCATATGCATAAAATCACAAGAGAAAGAATACAGAAGGATTCGTGTAAATTGTGGTCAGTTTGGTGTGTTGATGGCGCATTATTGGACATAGCAAATGCAAATAATATATTTGAAGTTTTTATTTGTGATTTTAAATGCTCTGTCTGGCTTCATTTTTGAATCAATTCCAGACAACACTTAGTGGAGTTGTGTTTAACCTGATTGGTGATTAGCAATGATACTTCAAGTAGCTAGATGACTTAGTGACTAAGATATTTGATTGAAAATCTTATAATTAGAAGGTTAGAGTTCAAATCCTGATTTAATTAACCTTGTTTCATTTTCTATGTAACTATAAACTGCTTGTAATAAAATCAGATAATTTGTAAGCAGTAAAATGAACAGTCAAAGAAATCATTGAAAGAAGCTGTCGATCCCTAATAGATAATGTACGAATTCATGAGTATGAGAATCAGAGGATCAACTAAAATGACCATTAAGCAAGATCTTTGTCTGTATGGAGATTGAGATAGTATTACACTTGAAATTGTGAATTGTCAAGCTATAGGCAGCGATAGAACTATCTTTAGGCAATATCTTTGGGTACTCGGCTTATTTTTGGTTAGATAGACAATAAACTGTAAACAGTTTAGGGTTACTTACTTACTTATTTCCTTGGCTGGGGCGCACGGGGTCCCATTGCCGCGTTTAAACGTATTGTGGCTTAAGATTGCTTAACGAGCCAGGCTTCACGCTCAAACTAGCCTGCTCCGTTAGTACCGCACCGCTTGAGCGGATTGACATAGCCAGGGATGCACCACGAGAAGTTGGAAGTAGGTACTTGAGTAGGATAGACTGAAGGGCGTTGTACACCTGTATTACGCGTCACTCCTCTTTGCAAACTTACAATTTAGGGTTAGTGAACTAATTACTGTCTGTAATAAGATTTTTTGAGAAATCAGAGCATTTAGTAGCCTAGATTGTCAATCTATGATCATATGTATGGCCTAGGATCTTCCAAATCTAGATCAAAATGTGATAAATTCAGGGATTGATCTGGGGAGTATTTATTGCACAAGATGTTGCAATGAACTCTTGTTAATAAACTAGTTCTAGTGAATGAAGACAAATGTCCATCAAATTGGACATGAATCCAAATTTCACCACAATCTGCTCCATTCTAAAATTTCAGACATAAAAAAATACTTTATTTTTACGAAATAAAATTTTGTTCTGAAAATGGGAAAATGTAGATGAGTTGATGCAGCACTTCTAACTCTATGAATGTAGATGATATCGAACTATCTACACCATTTTATTATAGTAAAAATATCGTTTACATCGGATTGGTTTTACGACTTTTCTATGCTCATTTTAATAGCTTTCGACATTAAAATCCCATTCATTATTAATTTCCGAGTTATGTTTTGTGCACAAGCACACAAAGATATTTGGTGTGAGTAATCAAAGGAACTAAAATAAATTGAGGACGTGGCTTGGATTTTGAGGGGGATCGAATCATTTATTTTATTATTCAAATTTTATAGATGTGCTGCTCATATAATAAATGTATGAATTTAAAACCTGAATATTAGTCTATCGATTAACCAAATTGTTTGAAAATTAAGGATGGATTTTTTTAGATAAAATTTTCCAAATTTAATGTCTGAAACATTTTGCGTCGCATTAACCCCCTCCCCATAGATTCTGTTATTACTCCTCATGATGCTGCTTCTGTTTTCTTTTTTCACATTCCCTCCGATTGCTATTGCTAATATAATTTTATTTTATGAGCACAGCAATAACTGAACTAGAAAGCGAGAGTCGACATGCATGTTATATCCATTACATTTATTCGTTTTGATACATTCATTGAATATCAACTGATTTTTACTTTACTTTTTCTGTTTCTTGTTATGCTCTCATGCTTATTCAAATTTTTTATGGTGCACAACTGAGAGTTAAAAGATGGAAAAAATGGATGTAAGGATGGAATGAGAAAGCGTTAAAAGTAAAATGAATTTGAAAGGGTTTAGTGTGCCTATATTGTAATTTCTGGATAATAAAAATGAACATTTAGCTCTAACTGGCATGTCTACATAATTTTTCTTTTATTGGCTTCTTTTGTGGACGTTTGTCTTGGGGGTGAGGTGACCTTCGACGGCATAAAGCAAAATTGATGCAAAAAATCACAAAATTTTATCTCAAAAAGACATACAGCATCAACATAGAACGACCCTTTGATACCAAACCTGCTAAATCAACCAGAATTAATGTATATGCTCTTACATACATCATATCAAGGCAAACTCTACATTTGCATGCATCATCGTCATCACAACAGAGCAATTCACATTCATGTACTCTCCTTTTTCTAATATCTTTTAAGAAGAAATTGAAAGGAACACAAAATAGATAAAGGAAGAAGCGTCGAATTGAACATGAAACCTATTTCAAATATTTTTTTTTTATTTTGAAATGGATTGATAAAAATAAGTAAAGGAGAAACAGGAAAAGGAAAAATCTTTGGAGAAGCTCGAGAAATAAGGAAATTTAATCAAATATACATAAGACTTTTGAGAGACACTTGAGCACATTCTCTTGTGAGCAAACAAAAAATGTTTTTTTGTGCTTTATAAAAAGTAAAAGAGTTTTTCGCTTAGAACAAGGAGTGGAAATATGTTTTTTTGGGAATTTTGAGAATTGTGGATTTTGATGACATTTTTGTGACATCACATGAATGAAGGAAGGTCATTTAACGGGTTTTCATAATTTAAAACATATAACGGTCAAAAAAAAATTTAAAAATTGTTCAGTAAGCACTGTAAAAACATCGACAAACATTGAAAAACACTGTAAAACAATGAAATAACGTGTTGTTGTGTAGCAAAAATGCACAAAAGATGATGGATTTTAATATTTTCTTTTTATTTTTTTTTTTTGGATTTGTCAGGATTCGAACCCAAGAAATCTGAATAAAAAAAATGGACTATTTTGTATTCTCAAACGTTCTGAGACTCACCCCACATCCCACCTGGGCGTTTTCCGTTTAAGAAACAGTACAAATGTGTTTGGCAGAAATCAAATTTAAGTTGCTAATTTCGAAATTTTTCAAAATTATTTTTTGCTGCGCATTACGCAGTGTAACATTATTTTTCATGAAGGTAGAATATGTGTAGAATGATTTGATGTTGAATTGTGCATCAAAGAAAAAAAATTTAATGGAAATTACTCAGTGAAAAAGTGAAAAATGCGCTGAAAACGTAAGTATTGCATCAAAAAGCACAAATCACAGTCCGACATGATTCTAACTAGGTGCCGGATGCGGTACCATATTAGAGTCACGCTGGCCTGGTTCCAGATTTTAGATCTATTAAACGACTTGTGCTTTTCGGGTTCGTATAACCATTCAAATCTATAAAATCCATCTATCTTAAATAATGTAAAACTAAATTTCAAAATCATTTAATTATTCATCAAAAAACATCAATCTCGCTGTGTATTTAATAGCAAATTTATATTACAAACTAAACTCTTCCAATCTACATCATCGTCTGACTAAATTTCAAAATACATTAATTTATTAATTTATCTCTCCCCCTCTAAAAATGTTTGATGTTCACATCCCATGAGTCATATATGCATTCAATAAAATTCAATAAAGAAGGCAAAAAGCACATACACATAGACAGTATCGAAGCAGCAACAGCAAAAATTTTCAAAATAGTTGTTCATACACATGAGATTATTGCCCTGAGAACCAGGAAAGAGAGAGAGAGGGAAATATTGTGAATGTCGAGATAGTGAAGATGCAGAGCAGATAAGAAGACCGAAAAAAAAGGTCAAATCAGTTTAAGATACATACACACACGCTGTATAAGCTTTAATAGATAATAACAAGTTGTTAACAAGATGTCTCTTGAGTAAATTCACAAGTACTTGTCGTTATGCTTCATCTCATTGCTTATAACATGAACTAGATACTTCCGAATCAGATTTCCGGATTTTGAATATTTTTTAAAAAAATATTTTTTTATATCAGACATAGAGAAGTAAGAAAATTATTGAGTTAATGGGGATAAAGCGCATTTTTGAATCAATGATTGACATGCTGAGGTGACACATAAACTAATGAATAGATATACAATCTGACTTGCGGACAGGAAGTCATAAAGTTACAAAAATTGATGACATTACTGACTTTTCCTATTTTAAATGCCTCAAAAGCCCCCAAAAAAACATGTTGCTGTAATTCCACTTACTTGCATTATCAGCATCGCGTTGAAACGGAATAAAAATTGCATTTTAATAAGGATGAAGGGGACGAAGCATATCCAACCATATGGACGGATAAAAAAATATTTAAAGCTGTAATAAATTAAAGGATTTGCTGACTAAAAAAAATACAGGACCTTATGCAGCACTGATAAAGGTGAAATCGCAGTTATTGTATTTGATTTATAGAGTAAAAAATGTTCAACTCACTTGAATCTTCATGACCGCATTGCAACTATGCAACTACCTCTCCCCCCTCCGATGCACACACATACACACACACAATTTTTACATGCTCGGCCACTCGGCATTTCATTTCGACATAAATTTCCCTTGTGGATATATCCTCATAAAACCAAATTAAAAAAGATTAATTAAAAAGACACAGACTGCAGCATACGTTTTTAAAATAATTTATTGTGTCTGATGGTGAAGTGTGTACGGTTTAAATGTATGGGAGGAATTGTATGAAAATAAAAGGCATAAAGACAGGCAACATTTCTTGACTCAGCCAATTAAAAAAATTTTCTCATTCTCTTCCTTACTTTCTTATTCATTTTTACGGTTCTTAAACTTTTCATTCATCCTGTACTCTATGCCTTTGTGTCTTAGATGTGGCAACGACTAGGAAAATTTTAACGTTGCATTGAAAAATTTATCTCTTGTCTATTTTGAAGGAAGAAGGAATTTTTGTGTCGGTAAGACGAAGTAATAATGATGTTCATGTTCATTTTATAGGATCTAAATATGTATGTATGTAGCTTGAAGTGTCAGGGTTAGAAATTGATTGATTAAAGAATATCATGTATTGTTGAATATTATATTGAGGAAGAGGATGTAAGTGGTACATGGAATGTTCTAGTGAGTCGAAGTAACTCGATGGTGGAATGGTTTAGTATTTTGGTAACTAATTCTTGCAATACTGACCCTGTGATCATAGATTCGAGACTCGGCAGTGAGAAATGTTTCACTTGTCCTTTGTCAAACCATATGTAGTGATAACGTAAAGTTAAAGTGAACAGGCTACGATGGGCTGGTCATGATATTAGGCGGCCTGTGGAAACTCCATTAATTAAGGTCTTCAAAGCTGACTTTCTGGACGGTAAAAGAGCCCGTGGACGCCCAAACAACACTTCCAAGGAAATTGGCAAGTGGAAGCCAGCGAAGTAAGTAAGTATGTAGTGAAAAATCGACTCACAATATCTGTTTGGTGGCTACTGGTAGTAATGTCCTCAAAGAAGTGGCTCCGATCTCACTGTAAGCTGTAGGGATCGACTCCTTCATTTGTAAAACAATTATTTCCCTCAAATCACAATTTCGCAGCTCTGGATCGCAATAATCTGTTTTAAAATTAGTCAATTCATGTACGGCACTCGTGTCGCTGGAATCCTGCTGATATGGAGGAATCGCAACTAAGGCGCATACCCCATACTTCATTTTTAATGTCTTCATCCTTTAAGAAGTGAATGAGCTCCTATAATCTAACTATACACAAGAAACTGACCGAATCTTCTGTTCAGAATTATCATCAGCATTCTGCTAGACATCATAAATGAACAACATCATACAAGCATATTAACTGACTTATTCATATCCTCTGTAAAACCCTGTCTCATTCTAAAATATGGTCGTTAACTCTTTTTCACCACACACACAAAAAAAAAGCTGAAAGAACGAAAAACCAAAGTGAGAGCTTAACACTATGGAAGAAATGTGAGAAGAAGTATGTAGTCATTACATACACCAACGGTAATAGAGTAAGGGCAAGAATGAAAATGTTTTGTTGGCTTCTGTTGGATGACTTGAACGTAAAAGTTTAAAATAAAACTCATTTGCCAAAGCAAAACAACTTTTAATTTACATCCTTTCTCCGCAAAAAAAAAAAAGGAAGATATATTTCGAGAGATATTTTTGCAGCTGCAAATTAAATGCTCAAGTAAGTAAAAAACATTTTTTTTTGGATGTATATCCAAGATATACCACATATATATATAACATGTACTACCGGAGAGGATAAATAGGCAAAGTCACTGTTGTGTATGACATGAACATAAATTAAATCTAAATTTACTGCTCCCAAAAATCACACAACTTTTCGTCTTTTTTTTTGCATTTTGTTCTATTTTGTAGTTGAGATATTATTCTTATACTTATTGGTGCTGTTTTGTTGTGGTACCTAAAGTTTACTGGTGGATGTCAAATGGATGGGAATTGGTGATGAGGATTAAATGTTGAGCTTAATTTGCAAATTGTAATAAAGATGTTGTTCGAGTATCTAGGAAGGATGCTTAGTTTAAGACTTCTCGGTCTCTAGAACCTGCAGAAGCCGAGAATCTGTGAAACCCTGGTTGATAGTCGAAAGACACGTAATTTGGGTGATCGTGGAACTGAATTGTGAGCACAGCAATATGTTATAAGCAGCTACTAGCGACATAAGCAGCTACTAGCGATATAAGCAGCTACTAGCGATATTAGCAGCTACTAGCTATATAATTGTGGCCAAATGATCATACATAGGATCAAAAATCAGTAATTTACATAAAAATACAGAACGATGACTATTTGACACAAGAATCGAGTGCCAAACGAATCTTCAACTAGACTACAAACTCCAAATTTTACTAAAATGTCAATTCCTGTATCAAAAATCCTCAGGATTCCATGAAATACCTAAACATCCTAATGATCACCTCATTCTAAGATGTACACAGCCACATTTGCCTTAGACCTACACTGAGTAGTGATATAATTCATTTTAACTTCGCTTATGATAATTTCCCACAACTTCTTAGAATAAAATCACCAGAAGGTATTCGAGAATATAGCAACAGAATTATGTACAGCAATTTCCATTATCATGTTATGTATACATGACTACACGTGTATCATTCAAGAAGTAATTCATATCAATGAATTCATAAATCAACAATAAATGGCTCATTGAAGTAAGGCTGATACTTATGACACCTGAGGCATGAATTTGATACCATCAATTTTATAAGATGTGTGTGTGTGTGTGTGTGTGCTTGATCTCTTAGTTCAAGGACTTTTAAGATACAAGATAAGATTTTAAAGATTCAGGTGAAAGATTTTTGAAGAAGACACTTGGAAGTTTGGAGATTTATTGTTTAAAGTTTCGTTGAAGAATTAGCAAAAATATCAATATTATAGACTTAAAGTCAGTCTACAGGTATACTTTGCAGACTGTTAGATCCTGTAGACTCTAAGACGAAATTTAGAAGATTGATTTTTGGGATTATTGCTCGGAACTTGACTACAACTAAGGTTTTAGAGAAATAAGTACAATTTCCTTTAACAAAGCTTGATCAGAACTCGAATCAATACTTACTTACTTACTTTGTTGGTTGTACAGATCAGTTGTGATCGAAGACCTCCCACAGGAGTCACCTGAAGCTGGCTACCACTTGCCAATTTCCGATACAAAGTGCAATACTATCTCTATCGACAGCTTCCTTCCAAGAGTTCTTTAGACGAACCATACACTCATAATTAAATGTCAAGTGCTCTTACTTACTGAGATACCATGGTTTCTAGTGAAAGTGGCACAATCCTCATTGAACAGCTCAAAGCGACAGCTAAACTTGTCAGAATTCAAATCAATCAACACGTTCTTGGTATTAAAGTATTCAGGGACTGATGCAAAGCTTAGCTGTTCTTTAGAGTCACTTTCGATGAATACATGATTGATATATAAGGAGGTATGGCTAGGGAATCATAAAGTGAACAATTCAGTCAAAATATGCACGGAAAAATCGTAAAATATTCTCAAAAAAATCAATTCCGACTCCTCACTTCCGCTTTAAATAACGAGAAGTCTTCGCGGCATCAAAAAATTATTTAAATTTCAATTTCATTCAGTATTCGAAAATACTCTTGAAACCACCTTAGGCTTAAAATTCGTCAACTCACAAAAAAAAAAGATTCTCAGAAACAACGCAAAAATTTTAAGTCCCCAAATCCCATAATGAATTTCCACGAAATACCTCAATTGAAATTTATGAGCATTTTATTATTATTTTTAAATAATATTCCCCAAATACCAAATCAACAATTCCACCATGACAACCTCAATTGCCTTTAAAATTTATTTTTCAATCAAATTATCTAAAAATTACCATAAAATGTAATGAAATTTTGATTCCAATAAATTTTGCTCGTAGCGTACGCTTTTTTATCTTCTTTTGAAATATTCAAATGATGTGGAAAACATTACCTCTTATCTTTCAACTTCCACTCAGCTTTGCTGAAAAATTAAACCTTTTTTCCTTGCTGCGCCGTCCGTAAAACAAATTTTTTAAAAAATTAATTCATTTCAATTCTGCATATAAGTGCGAGTACACATCATTCATAATAATCTGCTTACCTTTAGTAAACATCAAGGAGAGGCTGAATAAGATGATGGCATAAATGCAAAATACTTCATGCTGTGTAAAATGTACGTCCTACGTCTATCTTTTTACCACACTTCGTCTTTCCTTTTGAATTCATTTTTCTTCTTTTTAATGTGTGGAGTTTAATTTAAGGAGGAAAATGAGGTAAATTGTAACATTTTGTCTGTCAGCTCAAGCTCATTAATCGCCTGGTCTTCATACTGGATGTCTATACAGTAATTCATATGACTTTGTATCTATCAGGGACGTATTCAGAGGAATTTGTGTTAGGTCTTTCCTAAAAACTATTCGTTCATTTCTTCCAACAATTCCATATTTGTCCTTCTTAATATCTGCTTTGCATCTGTTTGTCTAGTTGCTCATCTATGAGTATGTCTATTAGCTTCCTTCCTTACTTACTTACTTACTTACTTCGCTGGTCGTACAGATCAATTGTGATCCATGACCTCACACAGGAGTCGCCTGAAGCTTGCTCTATCGCTGGCTTCCACTTGCCTGTTAGCTTTCTACCTGTCCATATTCATGCATATTTGATGGAACCCTGAAAAGCAATCGGGTTGAAAACTGCCGAAATTCCGACGCTATACTAGCGTGACTGTGTGTCTATGTCAAATTCAATTAAATCTGGTCTCAGGCTAGAGTCAAGACAACCTGTACTTATCTCCAAAGCTGAACCTAAAAGATGCACACTTACAGACTGTACTGTTACAGTATGAAAAATACGCTTTCATTCTCAATTTACTGTACACTTTTGAACTAGTTATCTGCTTGACTGTAAATAAGCACTTGATTTCATTTGTTTGAGAACTGCAAGAGGCAAACATGAAAATTTTTCCTTCCGCTTGCTTTATTTGGAAGAAACTTGAGAGAACAAGATGGAATAAGGAAGAAAAAATTTGATGATGAAGAAAAGAAGTAGGAAAATAAAAATAAATTTTTTAGAGACTTTTTTGGAAAATGGAAAGAAAATTTTGCTTTTCATTGCTCATTATGGGGAAATGTAGATGAAAAGAATGAATTTTGGGGTGTCTAGTGGATTTTTTTAGATGTGATTTTTTTGCTCGGTTTTTTAGTTTTGGTCAATTTATGGCTTATTGGGCATTGGCATGGTTTTGGGGCATTTTTATGCTGTAACACAATCTGGTTAGCGTTGCCGAGCAAAGGAAGACAACTGGGACGTTTAATAATAAACGGCAGAATAGCGGAAGTCTGTTAATCGATTCAAATTCCGGCATCAGACTAAAAATACTCTGATTTGTTGCTGAATTCAGTTTAAATCCATCACGATTTTGTTTAAATGCTTACATAGCCAGTAAGCATACTTAATTCGCAATTCAATTCAATTCAATTGTGATCCATTCCTTTCCATTTATGTCGCCTAAAACAGGCTCTATTGCAGACTTCCACATGCCAATTTCCGATTCCATTTCTGTCCAAATTAGTCTAAACAGTCGCAATTAATAGCGAAGAACCAAAAAAGTTTACAAAAATTCTTTAAAAAGAAATTTAAAATTAGAAAAATTCTTTGACTGGATTTGAAATAGCAAAAAAAACTAAATTAAACTTTTAACAAGACCAGTAAAATAAGTTGAAATTTCCCATCAGTACTTATATTTTTAAAGCTCATTAAATATTCAGAATCCTTAAAAAAATAAATTGAAAGCATTGTCAATTTTCCCAATAAAATCACAGCATTTGGATGCCCTAACAACGACAACGACAGTAAAAAGTTTTTCATAAAAGAAAAGAAAAAAGAAAAAAAAAAACATCTTTTGCGCCCTCCTATTAATGACAGCTTTCGTCTTCGTTTTTTGATGTTTGCCCTTCAAGCCATATGACAAACTTCGCTAAATGAGGGTTTTCTTATAAAATTAATTAAAAACTTTTTTTTCTCTCTTATTTCTTTTCTATTCGCGAGTGACGAGAGTAAAAGCATCGCAAAAGGAAAGATTTTTTTTTCTTTCTTCATTCATCGCTTAAAAAATGACAATCATTAACTTTTTTTTTTCTTATTTTATTCATTTTTATAAGCTGCTTTTTTAAGGATAAATGCTTTAAAGCATATTATGTGAGTGAAAGAAATGCTGGTAAATTATTTTAAAGCTTCTTAAGTAGATTCCTTCTTCTTCTTCTTTTTTTATCATCTTCTACTTTGTTACCGTGCCGCTCTCTTGTGTTGTTAGGAGTAAAAAAGAAACGGAAACAGAACCTTATTAGATTCACAAATCTTTCAGCAACGCATGCAGAGATGGCAAAAAAAAAGAAGAAAAATTATGATCACAAATTTATAATTTTCTTTTTTTTTGGAAGTGTCTCTTTTGTTGAGGGGATTTTTTGGGGAAGGTTGTTGGGTAGTTGGTGATCTTTTGGCGGTGTGTTTGTGGTGGTTTTTAAGAAAATTAGCAATTTTAGCAACAAGTATGAATAGTACAAGTCGGTTGATCGATCTAAAATTGAGAATCAGACCAGCTTGACTCTAGCATGGTACTGGGTTTGAGTTAAAATCATCATGCTGTAGTAACGCCCACCTGGTGTCGGACATTGGATCGATTAACTGACTTGTGATTAACTGATTAACTGGCATCTGTTCTGGAAAATTTGAATCTTTTTTGAGAAAATCAACATTTTTAAACAGAATTTTGAACTTTTTTGAATAAGCAGGATTTAATTAAGTTTTGCAGGTTTTTTTTGGTAAAATTCCCACATTTTCTGATCAAATCTGCAATTTTTCTATTCCAATACTGGATAGTCCAGGTAACAATCTCGAAAACAATTTTCAATTAATTTTAATCTCGGTATTGAAAGCCCTACTCTTCCCTGTTTCCGTTGAAATCCTCAGTTTTCCTAATACTTACTTATTTCCTTTGCTGGGGCGCACGAGGGTTCATTTTTGCGCGTAGGGTATGTCTGAAGACTGCTCTATTCTTCGAAACCTTCTCTAGAAGGTCCCTAGTGTCCTGACCAACAGATCCAAGTGTTCCTAATAAAGGTAAAAAAAAATGCGCTCACTACCCCAGTCAACTCTCAACCAACCTCTTATTTCCTCTCAATAAACCAACTTAAAACTTATTTCTTCTTTATCAAAATAAACAACATTGTTGCGTGATTGTCTGAGAATTTACTTTGTCTTTGTGTCTACAATGTGATTGAGATGGGATTGTGGCCTTTTTGTATAGATAAATGTAATAAGGTCAGAAACCTCAACAAAAATAAAATTTCTATCTATACCAAGAATAAAGTTCACCAAAAAAAAGGTAAATGAACTGAAGCTGTTCATCATTTTGATTGATGTGCTGGTTTAGAACAATTCTTTAAATAATGGTCAAGCCCAAATGTGCTTATAATTTATTTTTGCATTTTGTGTGTTTGTTCATCTCATCCATTCGCACGAGAGATAATGGAATTGAATTTTCCACGAAGGATGTTCTTGAGAAAAAGGAAAGAAAACAATTATTTAACCTAATATCAATTAAATTTAATGAATTCATTTGCAATAGCATTTAAGGTTCGTGTAAATGGCTTCGTTAATGAAAATTTGAAGGATTTTTATTGTGGATGTTCATGAAATTTTAGTTTTGTGGTTGGGAATTGAACTTGAATCTTTGCAAAAGGAGCACCGGATGTTGCTTAACCATTCGGTCACAGCTGCTGCTTACTAGCATTCACATATTTGACTTCATATGCCTCTATACCAAAGGCTTTAATATCAGCATCAACTTTAAAGCCTCAATTTCCTCAAAAAGCACCTCATCCCATCAAAATCATCATAAGTATTCAGGTCACCGTTAAAGATTATCTCACGAAACATTCAAATCCACAATTTCGACGCATTAATACATTAAATAGACATAAAGGGATTATAAGTGTAATCTCATCCGTAGTACAATGTGTCAATTACTTTTATTAAACAAAAGACAGAATTAGAACGAAAAAAAAAAATAATAAAAACAACATAAAAGTGCGCTCTTCTAATTCGCTTGTGGTGACATTAAGTACTTGCTTTATATCATCTTACTTTTTTTTATTTTTATTATGTGGTGCTTCTTACACACTCGCATACAATAGGACAAAAAATATATATATGTGCGAGAATGGAGAGGAAGGAGCAGGAGAGCATAATAGAATTGTAGGATGTGATGAGATGTGGGTAAGAATCCTTCGCACGCAAATTCTTCTTTTTTTTCTATCCTCTTTACATTCAATGCGATAAAAATGTGTGAAAAGTTGAAAGAAGATGAATAAAAAAAAATTGTTTTAATAATCTTTTGTTTCTATAAATAAAATAAATTTCGCCCGAGGGATTTGCATTCGCTTTTGAAGTCTTTTGAATTGTTGTCTTGGGGTTTGTTGGTAAATGACGTCTAGCATTTAGGGTAGACAGCGATAAAGCTGATATTAGACGACAGGTAAGTCTAGTTTTTAGAATTTCTTAGAATTTGGAGTTTTGTGACACTAGATGACACTTATGGACAGCTATAGACACTTGTGGATGTGGATATTTTGTACCCGAATACCAGAAGTCCGTCAATCGGTCCACAAGTCTGGCTTGACTTTCGCATGATGCAGATTTGTCCCGAATCTGTTACCAAATCAGAGCTAAACCGACCAAAGCCTGATTTTTGTTCAATTAGCCAATAGTGCTGTCCAGGATAGCCCTTATGAGATACGGCCACAATACTCCCACCTGAATTTGACATCACTTCCAACTGTCCCCATAAAAACAATAAAAAAATAAATAGACATGTATTTCTATCTCAATTGCTGTTGATAAAAATACAAAGTTATTTATTTTTTAATAGCTTTATAAAAAAAATTCCGAAGAAAACTTGTTGATGCAAAAAAAATATATATAAGTTTATGTATGTGATGATGTCAAACATGATGATGAGCAATTTTTAAACAATTTTTTATCTATCTCCACTTTTACGGCTCTCAAGAATCACTCTATGAGATAGATTTATTGATGATTTATCTGCTTAATGTTTTTTTCTCATTCTACTTAACACACACCCGTATCCACCCTCACTACTTTTGATTATTTTTATCCCACAGTAGTCTCAGATTATACTTTATTCTATTCACAGTACGAATGAAATAAGGATATTGAATGACAATACAGAATATAAAAATGGATAGAGTGTATAGTCGAAGACTAGATTCAAACCGTGTACTGAAAAGTCGTCGCATTTAAAAATAGTAGGGTTGGGCAGAATCGTATTCGAATATATTCGAATACAAATATTCGAATATTTTATGCGAATATATTCGAATGCATGTTCGAATATGTATTATTCAAAAAAATTCCGTTGCAATTGGATTCTTCAAAGAGTAATTTCTAATCACATTTGTGAAGTATGTAATTTCATACAAAAGTTGATCAAAAATCCTTTTTTTGCATATTTCAGGCAAAAAATTAGAAATTCTCAATAAAATTGCATTAATGCATCATCATTCTTTCTTAAGAACATTATTCCGAGTCATAGATACATGTTTTAACACAAATTAACTAAGATTTTATCATTTTTTGCCAAAAATAAGCAAAAAAAGGATTTTTGATCAACTTTTGTATGAAATTACATACTTCACAAAAACGATAAGAAATGACTCTTTGAAAAAATCAAATACAACGGATTTTTTTTGAATAATACATATTCGAATATGCATTCGAATATATTCGAATATTTTTTTGTTCATATGCGAATATATTCGAATATATTCGAATATTTGCCCAACCCTAAAAAATAGTCATCGATTTGAGGTCAATTTTCAAATAGGTCATTGCTTTAAGTTCAATTTAGTAAAAGAATCATAGCTTTATATTTAATTAGTAAGAAGTCGTCACTTTTAATTGAATTCTTAAGAAATGCTATGGTTTGAGGTTCAATTTGAAAGAAAAGTCGTTGCTTTAAGTTCAATTCTGGATGAGAATCGTAGCCTCAAGTTCAATTTAAAAGTAAAGTTGAGTTTAAAGTTTGAATTAAAAGGAAATTTGCCACTTTTGGACTTAACAGTCTGAAAATCATCGCTTTAAGTTCAATTTAGAAAAAGTTATTGTTTTAAGGTTCAATTCTTAAAAAATAGTGATTTAAGTTAAAATCGTCGCTTTATTATCCTTATTTTTAATAAAAGTCATGGTTTTAAGTTAAATTTCTAAAAATTTTAAAGCTTTAAGTTCAATTTCCAAATAAATCGTCACTTTAAGTTCAATTTCCAAAAATTAGTCATCACTTTAAATTCAATTTAAAAAAAAAATCACAGTTTTAAGCTCAATTTCCAAAAAAGTCTTAGCCTTAAATTCACTTTTCAAATAACTCGTAGCTTTAAGATCAATTTCCAACAAGACTCATCACTTTAAGTTCAATTCGCATCCAACTTGATCCTTCAATTTCTGATTAATCCCACCAGATTTAACATTCAACAAGGTTCGACTAAAAGAACAAAAGAAACTAAGAAGAAATGGTAGAAAAATGAAAATAGATTAAAGGGTGGGAATCCGTCTTATTATTGTTTGAAAAATTGCAGATTTATTGGCTCCAATAATATTCGAACAAATGGAATAACAATGACAGACGTCTTATATATGATTATCTTTTGAAAGCAAGAAGCACACACACAGTAAGATGAATAGGAAAAAGGAAAGAAGAAAACTTTTTTTGATTCAGTGATTCATGTGGATAGATATGTAGAGCAAGAAGAGCATGGAATGAGGAAAAAAAATGATGATTTTATTGAAAAGGGAAGAAAAATTGGAAAGTTTTATTTTCCGATCAGGGTTCAACAGACATAAATTCTTGTGGTTTCAACCTAGTGACATTGGACACATTGAACAGATTTTTCTTCATTTGACATAAAATATTATGACAGTGTCGGTGATAGTATGGTGCATATTACTTTTCATTGACCAATGCTACCATTGCTTGTAATTTCTTCATGTGGACTGAATGTAAAAATTTTTTTATTGAGTCAACAAAGTCGTTCAAGTGAGGTTGGATGAAGATGTTATCTTGGATTGAAAATGAGAGTTTTGGTGCCAATATGCTTTAAAATTTAAGAAATTTTAAACAAAGAAATTTTAAACAGAATTATGGAATTATTCAGAAATGACGTCAATTAATTGATCGAATGTTGCCAATCTCATCACTTGGGCCTCACATTACGGGCAGAACATGCAAAAATGGTAAAAAATCAGTCACCAGGTCAACATGACTCTGTCTTGGGGCTAGATTCGGTAAAGTTCAGCCTCATGCTGCTTTTTTAGCATTTTATACACAATTTGCCGTACTCAAGTGTCTATAGTAATGCAAAAGACGTAGGAAATGCGATTTATACCTTACAAATTGATTGGGATCAATGAACTCCTTTAGATGGCGCCTAAAGCTGCTTAAATTGCTCCAGGCTGAAGAGAAGGAATCGCATAAATCCCCTCAGATCTACACGAATTCTTAAATAAACCTTAATTTGACTTTATAATTAAATTCCATAAAATTTACTAATCTCCTCCAAACAGCATAAACATACAGCATTAAGTCGTTATGCAATATTTCCATGTATAATTCTAAAAATTCTTCTGTTCCTTGTAAAATATATAATAGTTACTAATTCATAAAAAAAACAAACTCCGGAAAATTGTGTTACACGTTCACTATTTCAATTTAATGCTTTAAAATGCATCCTTGCTCTTGCTTAATCCAAACAATTCTGACATACAAATTAAGGTGAACAGATGTTCTTTTAAGATTGTTTTTTTTCTGAACTGTAAATAGTGGAATTAAAGCTAAACGGGAACTTTAAGTAAGATTCAGTTTCAAATGGTGCATCGATATGATAATTTCGAGTAGCATAATCCGGTGAATTGTAATTTGTCGTAAAAATGGGTGCAAATTAGGCTTTGTCCAAAATTTTCTTAAATTTCTTGCATTTTTGATGCTCAGTCGTCCAATTTTCTGGTGGACCTTATAGTTTATTCAAGGATATAGGCGTCCAATATTGTCTGCTGGACTGCAGTTTCGCATCTTACCGTTAATATGGCGTCATACCGGTGCCTTAGCAAATGCTTTGTGCTTTTATTGTCTTTAAAACTAAGCTCGCTTTTAACCCGAGTGACTCGAATATAGAAAGGTTTGCCACGGAGCTTATTAAACTCCCCAAAATCACTTTTATCAATACCAAATTAAGGCAACCTATTTGGCAGCCACAGAGATGCCACACGGAGGTGATCAAGGATACAGGCGTCCATAAATGTCTGCTGACGGAGGCGACTTCCGTTTGGTGTTAATAAAAGAGCTATAATTAAGCCCTAAATGCTCCTTGTCGGTGCCTCCTTCATTTGTGTCACTCAGGACACAAACTATTCAGTTACATATTCAAATTTAGCTCTTAAACTCCATACAATGTATGATCTGTTGAACCCTGATTTTAAAAGACAACAAAAAAAGAATAAACTTGTGTTTTTTTCTCTTAGCCACTGCCGCATATATAAAATAACATAAACAGAGAGTCTAAATAAATGATGATGTGGTTTTGAGGACCACCACTCATTCACTTATTCTTCATGTCTGATCTTTTAAATCTTTATAAAATAAAAATAAAGCAAGAAAAAAAAACGAAGTACAAAAAGGAAAGAAATAAATCTATATAAATCATAACATAATGGGAACGAGTGGAATTGTATTTACTGAAGCATTGTATGATAATATAAGGAATTGAATTGAATTCAAAAATAAAAAAAAAAGATGAAAATGTTACATGGGAAAATGTGCACATACAATATGCAACAAATATTTTATCGTTGTTAATGCTAATGTTATTTCATGTATTTGCATACAATTTTCTAAAAATAATGCTCCACCATGGAGATGGTGCAAAGAGCAGCACAGCAGATATGGGAATATATATAAATTTTATTTTTTTTTTCAAATCAATTATTCAAATAGAAATGCAATGTGAGGTTTTTTATACATATATATGCTTCCGTTTTTACCATTTTCATTGAAGACTTAATGAAGAATGAAGCATCATCATTTATGCTCATTTATGTTCACCAACATATTTCCAAATGTTCTAATTAATCATCATCATCATCATTATTATTTTGAATAAAATTTGAGCATTTTTGCTCTTTGCAATTTTAAGCTTAAAACTTTAAAAAAACTAAAAATGGAATAGGGGATTGGTTGGAAATTACGTATACTGACAAGCATAGAGCATGATTTCATGGTTCAGAAAGACCACTTTGGTACCTAATTTTCCGGAATATTCTGGTCCCGATTCCAAAATCCATAATCAAAATCCATAATCAAGAATCCATAATTCAAATAATTTTCAAACTTTACAAATTTTATGAGCATCAATTCCCCAAAATATCATTCCACATATTCAAAATAGCTTAAAAACTATCCAAAATACATCACTTCCAATTCAACCCCATACACATCATGAAAATAATATGATTTTATTTCATTTCATCTATTTTCTCCATCAATCCAAACTAGTTCCTCTCTACATCTATTGATGAGGTTTTTTGTTTGCATAATTATGATCGACAGAATGCTTCCTCATTAAAATTTTGCTGTTGATGCTCATGATGATGTTATTATTCTTATTAGATATTTCATTATTTTAATTGAGTATTCATAATCCATTGCAATTGTTATGCTTATGAATGCAGATCAC
Source organism: Chironomus tepperi (assembly GCF_022539635.2). Classification (NCBI taxonomy): domain Eukaryota; kingdom Metazoa; phylum Arthropoda; class Insecta; order Diptera; family Chironomidae; genus Chironomus; species Chironomus tepperi. The sequence goes on from NW_027226153.1 coordinate 27,587, forward strand.
TAATGAATTTTGCAAAAATTTTCCCACAATCAGTATCAATTTCATTATTAATGAAAGATAATATTTATGATTGTTATCATTTTTTGAGGGGAGTTGTGGGGGCTTCGGGATATTAAAATAAATTATTTTGGAATTATTAAATTTTAAGGTTTAGAAAATGCGCTTTAAGGACTTTTAAGGAAAAAAAAATTCAAATCTACCATCAAGCTTAATGAAAATCGCTTCTGTTGACCCAAATTATGAAAAAACAATTTTACAGCATAAAATCTTTTGCTCCACAAAACACTATCAGATGTAACTATTTATTAAAATTCAGAATTGCTAGCCGTTGGATAGATTTTTGTAATTATTGGATTTATATGACCTACAAAATAATCAAACATTGGAAATCTTGTGTGATATCAAATAATTGTGAATTTGCAGCAGACACATGCCCTAGTTATAGAAAGATAAATTAATTGTGGTATTTAGTTTTGCACTGGATTTGATTTCATGAATCATAATTTGTATAGATAGAATATAATATATCGTCTCTATAACAACCGACGTTTACTTTAATTTGGGGAGATAAATTTACAACTTAGAGTGTAAATTGGGGGTGTTTTGTAAATGACGTTCATCAAATTATGAGAATTATTAATCTTTTGACTCTGTCTCTATGGGACTGTTCACTTATTAGGTAATGCATAAAATTGAATTTTGACTCCCAACCCCTCTTCAGATTCAGAAATTGTTTGAGGCTTAACAAAATCTCAACCTGCTTTCCTCTAGAAGCGTTACGAAACAAGTGCAAGCCTCCTTATTATCCTATAACACACTAACCTGGATACTTACTTACTTAGTGGAACCATGCTCAGAATTGGAGCCTAGGTTACTGCAAAAGGCCTTCCATCTGACTGACTAACCTGGATAGCAAAAATCGATTGTAATATTAACAGAATTTGACATTAAATCAGAATCTGAGTGAGAATTTGGCAGGATAGGGCATAAGACCGGATTTTGGGTCGATTAAACAACTTGTGATATTTGAGCAACTTCAAAACTCATAAAAACAGCTTCAGACCCACTAAATTTGAATCACGTTGGTCAAGGGTCGGACAGTTGATCGGTTAAATGACTTATGGCTATTTGAGTAACTTCAAATCTCATACACACAGCTTCAGATTCACTAAATTAGAATCACGTCAGCCAGGGGTCGAACTGTTGATCGATTAAACGAATTAAGCTATTTTACTAATTTCAAAAGTCATACAAACAGCTTCAGACCCCAATAAATCAGTGACATGACATCTAAACATTCCCCACAAAAGCAAAACAAAAATCATAACAAAAATTCTTTCATTTACTCAATTTACTCTAGTCAAACACAATGTCAGTCAAAAAGTTTGTGTATAATTTAATACCAAGAATCTTTCCATTCTAATAAAAAATTTCCCAAAAATGAGCAAAAGTAAATTTTCCTGCACGAAGGAAATTGAAAAAAAAAAATCTTTTGTCTCTTACGCTTCCGACTGCTGTGACAGATCTGCTGCCAAGTTAAAGGAAAAAAAAATTTTTATTCCCTTCTCAAACATTTAATTGAGAAAAACTGTCAATCTTCAACATGTCTACGTTTGTCAAAATATATATAGAGAAAAATATTTCTTCGTAATTTTTTTTTATTCTTCATCTCTTCTTTTGCACAAATTAAGAATGAGCGTGGAGGATGAATGGAAGCGGAGATGGGGGGAAAGGAATGGGGAATTTTTTTTCCGTGGGAAATTAAAATGAAAAGTTTCTTATTCATTTCCATCCGTTTCATTTTATGAAAATTCTTGTGATAGAGGATGAGCAAGGTAGAGGCACTGTGCAGGTGTGTAGTTAGAAATTAAGGAAGAGGGGGCAGGTTGGAAAATTGAAGTTTTTTTATTTAAATTTATTAAAATTATTAGAGTTGGCAGGACTTTGGAGTTCGAACTCCAAAAGTCAGGAGAAGTGGGGACTCCAATGGAGTCCGGACTTCGAAAGTCCTCATAAGATTCCTGCCAACTTTGGTTTAAACTGCGAAAATTTAGAGGAACTTTTGGAACTATTTTCATTAAAAAACCTAAAAAATTGAAGAAATGCTCTAAAAAGAAGAAGAGTCTCTTAACCCTCCAAACACGTAGAGGTGTTCCTTCTTGAATACACCCTTGATACTATGAAATGTTGTCAAGTTATAAATACTTCAGCAATTGAAGCCTTGGATACTATATCGATTGATGCAAGCTTTTAAAATGTATTTAATAACCTCGAATAGCACAAGTGGGTTAATCGGTCCGTAATCCAGCACTTGGTCGACTTGACTCTGGTTTAGAGTATTGCCAGATGTTCGGTCTTCGGAGTAATGCCGGCCTAGGGTAATTTGAGTATGTTGGACAACCTTTTATTCTCTTCGGCACAACTCGATAGTTAGTCTCGACCAAAACTCTACTCGATGTAAGATTCATGCCAATTCCAAACATTTATGACAACACACTTGTGTGCCGCAGCACATAAATTACCAAGAACTGATCTAAGTTATAATTAGTCGCAGTCCATATGTTGCCTACCTACCAATCTACCTTATAATTAGTCTTTTCAGCTTCCAATCCTTGCTCAGTACCCAAAAAAAAAGTAAAATTTTAATAATGTATACCATCTTCATGTTCATTTTCTAATTTTCGTAAAGAGCTTCTTCAACTCATAGTCTTAGACATTTTGAAAAGTAAACGTGGTTAAGGCTCAAGTTCTTTTTCGACAAGCATGATATTACAAGTGATTTTGAGAACAATGTAGAAAGGTTCCATAGAAAAAGGTATTTAATAACGAGAATGTATCATAACTAGATACATTAATGTCTGCTTTGTTGCTAATCGACTGTCTGTTATATGAAAAGTTCAAGAAACGTTAAATGCGATGGGTAAAAAAACTATTGAAGCATTAGCTATATTAATAATTTTCTTATTAATTAATTAAGATTATTGCAAGTCTTGTCATGCTTATAATTAATTTTATTGAATTTGTTATGTCAATTATAGTCAGTCGATGTTACGGTCGTTGATATTAGTAGACAAGAGATTATGCGAATGATATTAGAATTGATTAGATTTGATTTATATCTTAAGCTTGGATGAAAAGATGATAATTCTTTGTGTTTTATGAGCTGTGTAACATTTGTGTGAACATTGTTTGGAGATGTTGATTGACTAAGGGATCAAATTGTAATGCTGATGACGTTAACACATGCTTGAGAGATACAAATGAAGAATGTTTAGTCAAGGAAACTTTAAGGCTATGCTTTGACATTCTAAGGCTCCATTACTCACTTACACTCAATCCAGGGATTCTTCAATATTCCTCGCAATTTTTTGCCATCCACAAAGTCTGAAGTAGTTACCTTAAGGACTGGGACGTCACTTGGCCTTCTGTATTCATGGCCTGCCCATCTCAACCGATTCAAGGCTCCATTAAAGCTCTTTTATTTACACAAAAAGAAAGTTTCCTCCTTTTTTGATCCAAATAACTGTCATATTGCTAATTAGTTGTCATATGGCATCCATATACCGGTGGTTTCCATTTGGTGTCAATAAAATAGTTTTAATGGAGCCTTCTTCATTTGTGTCGTTGGGGATGATCGCAGGTAAACTTAATTAAGCTGCAATATTGGACTCTAAAGTTACAAATTATAAGAACTTAACATAATTGTAATCAGAGGTCGAATCCAAATCGAGTTCGCTACAGTTCGCTAAGAATACATCATCAGTGCCAACAGCAATTAATTTCATGCAAATTTAAATCGATTTTCAGCCAACCGGAGTGACTTCAAAATTAATGCAACGTCTAATTGTAACCATGAACACCATCACATCCCTCCAGCAACACTCAAGGCATTAAGCTCAAATTTGACCTCATTTTGCAAACAACCCTTTTGATATTATCAATAAATCAAAACCATGAATTACGTAGAAATGAAACCAGTGCAATAATTAAACCAAAATATCAATAACCGACCACATTTCATAACGATTTCACGTAAAATCTATTTATAATTACTTCAATTATTGTCATATTTTTGTGGTTATCGAATTTCAATTTAATGAAACCATAAAAAAAAATTTTATGCTGTAAATAATTTTTGTTACCTATAAATTTAATACTCTTATTATTAATATAATTACTTTTATAGTGAAAATTTTGATGTTTACTGTTGTGTCAATCAAATATTAATTTTCAAAACTATAAAATTTCAATTTCTGATTTTCGATTTTTCACATCGTGATTCATAAAAAAAATCCAGTTCCCCCCAAATATCATCTAAATCTCATCTAAAATCCTCTCCCTCCTTCAAATGTATTTCAAATTCCTCCAATCATCTCATAAATACCCTAATTGAAGCTATCATGAGTGAAATTGATTTTGCTTTAAACTTGCTGCATTTTTCAGATGATAAAGTTTTCGATAATTTTCTCCCTATTTTCATTATATTGTAAAATCTCAAACATATTCAGTTAGTTAAAGTTGCAAATAATTCAGCAAACTTTTCTTAAGAGATAAAGTAAAATGGGAATGCAGTATTGTGCAGGGTTGTTCAATGGATGTAAAGACTAGATTTCTAGTTGTATTTTGAGACAGTATGAAGCATGATAATGGGATTTTAAAGGCTTTTCTTGAAGCAAGGGTCAGGAACTTTAGAAAACATTCTAAATTTTATAACTATCTACAATTTGGGACGTACAAAAAAAAATGTCTGACTTTGACTCAGGCTTTGATTAGAAATGTGGCATGTAGTTTTCGAATGGGTATCCAGGAACTGGTTTAAAGGACACCATAGAGCACCATACCCGCGAACTGACAATTATTGGACTATTTTGTGAGGTCTGATCGAAAATAAAACACAACTAGGATAGGGTATCGTAGATTGTCTTAGAATGCGGTACCAGAAAGTGAAACGAATGATCAAAAACCTGCCTTATACGTTACATGAACAGAATAATGCAGATAACTGTCTCCTATTTATGAAATTTGTCTCATGTCTTCTAAACTAGCCGTTTAACCGTAAACTGTTAAATATATCTGTTACTTGTTTTCAAAAAAAAATAATCAGGTCTTTAAATCGGCAGAATCCCGACTTGACTTAAATTTAGATTTGAATGGAGTTTAAAATTCACAAAAATGAAATTAAATACCATTTTGTCTTCAACCAACTCGAACAGCGAACGAGGAAGCTCATGAGTAAGCTTGTAAAATTGAGCATGTTCATTTCAAGTTCAATTGTATTGATTGATTATCCCTGTGTATACTCATGGGCAACCTCATTTAGATGAGTATGCCTATTGTCTGTTAGAGTAATTACTCTTACTAAATCCCAAATTCAAACAAAGCTAACATCCCTGGACAAACGAACAAATAAAACGTAAATAAAAAGAAGAGAAATCAAAGCATGGCAAGATGTATTACACAATAAATAGTAAAAATAGTTGAAAACCCAAAAAAAAAAAGCAGAAGAAAAAGAATGCTTAAATTTATGATCATGGAGATACAATTTATAAAATTTACAATCGTTAGCTCGAAGGAATTCGATATGAGGTTGTGAGGGTATGAAAATTGTACTAAAGGCAAAAAATAGCAGCAAGCAAGCAAGCACACACAATTGTAAATGGAAATGTATTGTATGAGACTTATAAAATATTTATTTATGCAAAATGAGGTTGATATTTTAGAAATGCATGCATTAAATTCGTGGCTGCAAAATATCTTTACAATGGACATAAAATTTATATACATACATAATATGATGACAAAATGCAAATTTCATGAGCTCCTTCACACAATGATATCGTCATGGGTAGCCCACCCCCTCCCCGGTATTCTCATATAGATCTCGGGTCAGCAAATATAAATTTTCAGGATTGAATTGCATTCCTGCGTGAATGTAAAACCAAAGTGAGAACAATAAACGGTTTTATGTTAATTACAATTTGGAATGTATGGACCAAAAATATTTTTGGATAGGAAATGCAATGCAAATATATTTGATTAACATAAATATATATATATCAACCATCATCAGTCTTTCTGCTCTCTCGTATATCCATTTCTGTCTCTCAATTGCAATTTGCAATATATGCAAATATTATCATGTATGGATGGCAGCTATTTTAATTTATGGCAATTTCTGATTTTACATAAAATGAAAATTTTGTGATTTTATTGCTTGATGCTTTTGCCTTTAAGCATCAAAGTTGGATTCTTTTTTGAGTGTCTTTAAGCTATAAATACCATAAATCTTTAACGATGTCAAATGTTATTATTATCCTTAAAATATTACTTCATTTTAACTGTAATAACGCATACATAGATTAATGTGAACAAGGGGGTCACCACATCTAGAATAAAGAGCTATGGTTCACAGAAGAGATATAGAATATGCACTGAGATTTAACTATCTATCTGGATTCATTAGAGCAAAACTTGATATTGATACATATTTTGAATCGAGAATGCTGGTTTTACTAAGATTTTTAGGGCCAATTTCGAGCGACATCTGAGGGAGGCAATGTTTCACATTTGACAACAAATAAGAATACAAATCGAGCTTTGCTTGCTTTAAATAGTCAGATCGAAAGCGTGTCCTTTTGACTCAGTGTCTTAAGACCAGGTGATACAAGCTGCAATTAGTAGTCCATACGACTAGTTATAAACTTGACACTTCATGACAAGTTCCACAAATGTCAAGTTTAAAACTAGTCGCAAGGCCAATTACCTTCAGCTTCTGGCACTCAAGAAGATCTTGATGATCTTGAAATTACAACTAGTTAAAGACAATTGACAACGACTAGTTGTAAGGTACTTCTGTCCAAGTATTATTCAGTCGAGTAGTAAAGCTTAAAGCTTCTTCTTTCTAAGCTTAGATCAGTTAAGAACTGTTCTGAGCTTGTCATAAATTCTAGATTTTGGTTTTAGTGCTGCGCGTTGATTAGATCTTAATCATCAAGCAAGTCATCAATGACTTCAACTCTCAAATATTTACATCTATTGATCACAATCAAATGGACCAAATTCCTTGGTTGAAATTTGTCCTTGCATTTAAGTGACAAACCATCCAAAGACTGAAGAAACTGCATTTGCCTTTAAAGTGCGCTTAAATTTCAAAAACTTTGCATAGTCAAAGGCAATGGCTTTGTCAAACCCAATTCATATCAACACTGGTTATACTCAAGTTCTCCATTACAAAATCTCAGTCAACTTCAATTTCTTCTCAAGAGCAACATTTAAAAACAAAGTCATAAGAAGTTACAACCCCCCAACCCTAGAAAAAATACGACAGAGAGAGAGAGCAAAGGCAATAAGTAGAATTTATATTTATACACAAATGAAAATGAAAACAAAATGTCATAATAAAAACCGAGCATAAAAATTATTATGCTGTACTCGTTATGTCTCTTTTTTTCCCTGGCATATAATATAAAGGCATATCAGGAACATGTGACGTTTATGTTTTATTCAAAATTATATTTTTTAATTGTTTAATTAAATTATCCTCCATTTCCTTGCTATTGTGTGATATTAAAAATATTTTTTTTGTTGTTATACACTTGAATATCATATCCGTATGCATTGTCATGCTTGATTGTCTAACACATTAAATATTTATTATAAAAAAAGTATGAAAAACACTTTCAAAACTAAAATTCAAACATTAAATGCGTAAATAAATAAATAATTATAAATAAAAATGAAAGTTGCTGCATTTTATGCTGCAAAATTATTTTTATGAGTGTCTACATTTATATGTGCAATCATCAGGGAAATTCCACACTTGACTGAGGATGAAGAATATGATAAGCGTTGACATAAGACACATTATATGTGAGAAGGAATGAACAAAAGGAGGAAATAAGTTTTGTTTTGTTGTTGTTAGTGTAGTTTTATGATTTTTTTTTCCTGCTTTGTTTTAAAGACTGTTGAACTTGAGCGAGGACTTCAGCACATAATAATTTGTTATATGAAATGATGTAGTGACTAAGTGACTGTACTTTATGCTCGGGGTAAAATGGAAAATTTAAGGATCATTTTAGAGATGCTCTCGAGTGGACAAAAGTTCGCTAGAACTGGTCATCAACTGGACATTAGCATGCCATCAACTAATTATAACGTATTGCTGTCCATTCGGTAATCTAACTGACAAAGACCCTGTTTTTTGGTACCGTGGTGGTATTTCTGTACTATAAAAGCATGCTCTTTGTCTGGTAGGGATAGGATGAGCTCTTTTGAATAGGAATTAAGACTTTATCGATGGCACCATAGGAATATTTATTGAGAATGTAAGTACTATATGAATTAGTGCTAAATATGCAAACATATATGACAGAGACACAGTCCTGTTTTAGCTGAGAATCACTTCCTCTCCATCTTCCTAATACAACATCACGACATATGGACCTGGAGCGTAATCAGGACTTTTTCGAAAAGAACATACCAGAACCTCACAAGTGGACAAAAATACGTTAGAGCTAGACATCAACTGGTTAATAACTAGCCATCAACTAATTTGAACGTGTTTTTGTCCACTCGGATCTTAATAAATTATCTTAAAATAGCAAAAATTATAATTTTTTATGAGATTTTCTGACTCAGGCGATTTATTACTATTCATGTGATTTAAACGTCTAAGCTAGATCGCCGGTTTGTTGCCACGTTGATTATAGACATGAGGGTGACCTGTAGGCCTATGATAGCAACGGTATGACTGTTTTCAGTCAATTTTCAAATCGAAAACAGAAATTTGATACATCAAGCTAGTCGTTACAGTCAACGAAGGAAGTAATTAATTCCTCAATCCATAGCTACGCACAGTTTACGCATCATGCTAATTTTCACTAATTGCATCAATTTCAAGGTGACATTTCACCTAAAACTTTTTCAATTTCTTAGAAGGAACTAAATTTGAATTTTCGATGCCCTTTTAAAAATTAGCGACCTTTTATGGAAATGCCACGAGGTGACTTATCAAATCAACACGAAAAAATTTCTAAGAAATTTAAGCAACGTGCTGAAGTCAACTGGAAAAAAATCTTCATTTTAAACCTCGTACATATTTTTTTTGTAAAATGGAATGCCTTAATGCTCTTCCTGGGTACACTTTTCACAATGTCATTATACGCAAATTACCAACATAAAACTGAAATTTTTTTCTCTTCTCTCGTTTTAAATTATTTAACTTGATACAGTCGGCAATTGTTTTATTTTGTTCAGCCTCGACATTCTTCCTTTACATTTCATCATCCAGCTCCTTACAGACTTTCATTTCATTTCTTTTTCTGTTCATTTATATAAATAAGCTACTGCTAAATGTTGCTCATGTCTAAACATCCCGATATATATACATAAAAAATATGAAAAAAGAGAACGTAAGGCAGAAAGAGATTCAACAAGAATTTTAATTAAAATCGTAGTCATTTTGTGTCGTTACGCGCGACTAAAAAGGGCAAATTATTTTACTGTCGTATCATTTTTTTATTTCTTAAAAGGGAAGAGGAAAAAGAAGAACAAATTTTATATTTGATTGCTGTTGTTTCTTTCCGGGGTGATTTAGTAAATTTCCATTTTCACGCCTTACAAGACCAGTTTTCTATTGCTGTTAATGCCTTTTGGTCTACAGTTTCAGCAACAGCATACGGACTGAGAGATAGGAGCAATAATTCTGGAGGCATTTCCTTGTGATGAATTTTTGTTTGAATTAAGATTTTTATTACTTTTTGCAGTCTGATTCAATCTAAAATGAATTTGATTAAAGCCTCATTGTTTAGTCAGATTTTTTACGAATTTTAGAAAATTACCATAAGATTCGTATAGACTTCGAGCTTTGATTTTAAGATTCGTGCAGTTTTAAAATCATCCTTCACCTTTGGATCTTTCAATTTTTTCATTGGCCTTAAATTGTGAATTTCTAATAAATTGGTTTAGCAAAAGAAAGCCAATGCAATACAAATTATTCACTAGAGTACCTCAACATCATCAAATCAAGGCAAAATCTTAAAAATTCAATAAAGGCAGCATAAAACATACTTTATGGCAATTTTTACCACGAAAAAAGGAATTGGTCTCATATGTTGTTCGGAAAGTAAACCTTGGAATAGAAAATTTCCACTGACAAAGCTCAAAGTGCTGATTAATCAAAAATAAGTCTAGCATGATCTACCATATCAAAGGATAGCCACCTGAATAGAGCAAATTGATTAATCGGTCAAACTCCTGAATTCAGGAATGCTTGATTCTGACTTGAACCCAGAATCGGATCAAATCCGATAACAAGGGACAGTCACACTGGTAAGAAGCCGGATCTCGGTTTAAGTCAATTTAAACCAAGTTTCCAACTGGTCAAAGATCTTGTGTGTTATAAAATGCATACTTACAAAAGGAAGTTCCCCAGAAAGCGCACGATAAAGATATTGACAAATATCTCGTATTAAACTGACTTAACGCTGGCCTGAGGTCGCATTTTATTAAATCTAGCCTGAGGCTAAAGTTACAAACTGTCGGATATTTCTACTTCATGTGCCTTCAGGGTTCATGATTTCAGGCTTCCACCTAGTAAGTACCTAATATAACATTGTCGATCTACTCAACATCATCTTTATCTTCATCCATCAAAATTTCTTCTACATATTGCAACTCAGGAGAGTTACCCGACTTTAAATCCTATTAAAAACTTCCAAAATTCCAAGAAAATTTCATCGTCTCATATCAAGTTGCTAACAACTCTAATAAAACAGCCCACCCACAATCTCTGATAAAATTCACCATTAGGGACATTCGTTTTAGAGACAAAATCTGATCCTTATGTGCGTAAACAGCTTCGAAATATGAGAAGAATAAAAAATTTTTGGCAAAAATATAAAAGAATCAGCAAAAGAAGCACATGACAACATAAAAACTTACAGTCTGCCGGAGATGTCTCATTAATGTGTTTGTTGGTGTCGCAAATTATTGCTTCAAGGACAATTAAAATTAATGGTTGAAGTTCTTTTTCGCTGTTCAACAATTGGAAAATTAAATGCTGCTGTTTCCTTGTGCTGCTTATTTTATTTTCAATGTTGTGTATGTCTATGATTATGTTGAATGGATAATTATAGCTGTAAATACAGGAAATTAATGTACGGATCTATCGTTATATTCAACCATAATATTCACATTCCTTAAGTTTAATGTTTTGGGGATAAAATTAAAAAGTTCTTCCTTATTACTTTTTATTTTTGCGTTCGCTGGAACTCAACTTATCCCGAAAATTACAAAACTTTTTCGCTCATTTTTCACTGTAAAATTTTATGATATTTTTTTCCTCTTCATTCATACTTGTTGTAAAGTCCAATTTCAATGTACTGCAAATTTGTGTCCGTAGGGATGAAGAAACAACAAGAACAAGGGAAACAAATGAGCAATTGTGTGGCATTATAGACGGAAAAAAATAACGTAAAGTTAACAATGAAAATATATTTGAATCAATTTACATTTTCGCCATTTCGTCGTCACAAAGAATTGAAATAGAGGACAAAAGTTGGGATTTTGCTGGATATTGCAGTCATAAGCGCAGTATTTTAGTAATAAATCGCTTCTAAAATCTACAAACTTTAATTAATTTTAGTTTATTTATCAAAACTTTCAAAAAAAAAAATTATATCCTGCTGTACCATCCCCACAATTATTGACGTAATTTGTGTACAGTCCCCAAAAATTAATTAAAAGACCTCAATTTCAACACATTTTGACTCAATAATGTTTAAATAGTACATTTGTCCAAATCGAAAACATCAAATAGTGAGGTCTTGTGGCGCAATTGGATAACGCGTCTGACTACGGATCAGAAGATTGCAGGTTCGAGTCCTGCCAAGATCGAAAAACTAAAATTTCTTTTTTTTGCTTTTTTTGATCAAACTTTATATAAAATTTTATTTTTTTCATAGTTTTTCATGAATTTTCACTTTTCTTTGGTTTTTTTACGAAAATATCCTCATCGCCTTCAAGGTCACCGGTTCGAATCTCATCAGAACCTTACTTTTTCTGTATTTCATACTTTTTGTACCTTCAAACTGCATTTATTACCCAATTTTCCCATAATAAAATGCTAAAAAAATATTATTCAGCATGGACGTGAGTACACTTTTAAAAAATGTTAATTTTTTTGTTCCCTTTGTATGATAATTGAATTTATTTGCCTTTGATGATTACCGTCATCTTTCGCTATTCCTCTCTACCTTTTTTTTACATCACACTCCCTATCCATACTTTAATGTTGCTTATTACATAGACAGGAGATGTATAAACGCATAATTTACAAGCATCGTTCAGTTTATGTAATATTGGGTCTCATTCGAAACACATACTAGGTGGGTGGATATGCTGAATAAAGAGCCCATGAGAGAGTTTTTGTCTCATTTATATTGGAACTTATTTTCATGTTGTTGGACTGTATTGAATATTATAAGCATAAGAGTGGATTTTGGAGGGAAATTGAGGATTCCAGAGATGGGATTGAGGTCAACACAGAGCTCGAAGTACAGTGGAGGAGTAGATATGGAGTCGAGTCCAGTTTGTCTGAAATTTAAGTCGACATCGAGTTCTGGATCGAGTTATTCAGAGTATTGTCTTGAAATAGAGCAAGAATGGGCAACCTGAGTGCCGCAGTACACTAGTGTGTCGTCAAAAAATGTTGAAAATGCCGTATGCTGTGTTCGGATTTACTCAAGGTTAGTCACCAAGGTGTGCTGCGAGAAATAAAAGGCTGCGAACCTCTGATCTGGAGAATTTGTCGAAGTCAAGACATCCGAACGAGTCTAAAGACAAAGGAATGAAGTCAGCTGTAGTCGGTAGCGTAATACGAGAGATATAAAGGTGGGTTTTGGGACATCAAGTGATCATTTGACTTGGTCATCATGGAAATTGCACTTTAAAGTGAGAAATCCAAGAAAAAGTCAATAATCCTTTAATTTGAGTACAAAAGACGGTTAAAGACCTTTCATAGGAGACATAGAGGACAGCAAGTCTTTGAGATTGCGACAGCATCTATCAGTTCACGGACCAGTGACTGGGCAGTGACCTTCCCCCATCATCAATCATAACGAGCTCCGTTCCTCCTAATTACACACCAGATCGTGTGAATCTACTTACATGAAAATGAAATAAAAAGATGAAAGGCACGACTGAATGAGAGAGGAAAAAAAATCTAATTAAAATTTTGTTGCGAATAGATTGTGTCTTGCAGGCAAATGAAGAAAATTTTGAGATGATAATGATAACGAACGAAAAATGAACGGAGGAAAAACTCATGCCTGTGAAAATGAAATGAAAAAATTTTCTGTGTGAGTTGAAATTAATATTATTAAATTAAAGTTTTTTTTATTCTCGTCTCTTTTCAGTTCTTCTTGTTACATGATGTCAAGTGACAAAATTTCCCATCGATAATTTTAAGCGAAAAGTTTTTTTAGATTTTACAATTAAATTATTGTTAATTGAAAATGCGTGGTATTGACGTACGAAAAATATGTTGCGGTATTAATTAATAGGTGTATTTATAACTTTTGGGAGGTTGAACATTTTATTGCTTTTACGTGGCAATGATTTATAATTGGGATAATTGATTTCTAAAAATAAATTTTAAAAAATTGAATTGAATAGGTTAATTTGAGCACCAGACTAGCATGATTCTGGCTTGATACTGGAATCAGTTAAAATCCTGGATCATGCTTGAGTCACGTTTTCCAGAATTCTATTTAAATCCGACACCATGACTAACCAGTCTAATGCTGGAGTTCAAATACATAGTCTTAGACTTGTGGGGTTCGGGTTGCATTTAAAGTTTTTTTTTGTATCGTCACTCAATGGTCTTATTCTTTGGGGTCGTTCACTTATTACGTAACACTCTTAGAAGGGAACAAAAGGAGGGGGAAATTGGAAGTTGAGATTTTGTAACGTCTTTACCAAAATTTCCATTAAGATTTTGACACTGACCCTCTGAAAATCGATTTTTCACGTTACGTAACTAGTAAATGACCCTTTACTACACCGCTAAAAATAGAATATGTTTCATTTTTCAAAAAAAAAATGTGACTTTAAATAAATATGTACAAAAATTTAGAACCAGCTGTTTAAAATTAAAAAATTAAATCTACCTGAAAAATGAAACATTTACGCAACAATTGTGAATTTGGGACCCTTTGTTTCCCTTTATTGATGTCAGAAGTTGACTTTATTATTGGCTATTCCTATCCGGTTACTAATACAGTCTCAATCAATAACATTCTTCGTTGTGTTTGTGAAGGACGCGGAAGCAAGTTGCTAGAAACTTTCTATGAATTAACATTAATTGCAATTTTAGAATAAAGTCTTTAAGTCTGGTTTTGTAGATGGCAAATGAGCAATCGAGAGCGGCCAATGAACTCATGGACAGAGGCTGTTTATAGAGACAGTGGGCATTTGGTATTGGTTAATTGACAAAAGACAGTCAGCGATAGAGTCAGCTTAAGACGTCAATTGAAAGAGACTATGGATCACAGATGATCTGGACGATCAGCAAGGGAAATAATTAAGTTTAGAGGAACCGGAAAATTTCAGTTTTTAATTAAATGATGCATGCAAACAGACGAGATTGGCCATCAAATGCTCTAATCTGAAAATATCCTTGAATATTTAAAACCATATCATTAACCTTAAATCATCCCTCAGAAACAATTAAAATTCATATTCAAATATGCGCATAATGATCTAGATTTGAAAAAATTGTTCAAAAGTTGACTGTGCACAAATTCGGATTGACACTTTAGAGAACCAAAAGTTTTTACTGATTTAAAGTTGCATATCGACTTTAATACATTGAAAATGGACTTTTGATTTAGTCCTAGAAATATTATGTCGATACATTAAGTATAAATATGTTTTTTCGCAAAATTTTTGTTAAAGTTTATCAAAAAATTTACGCACGTAAATTTTTGTACGGAAAATTTTGAAAAATTCACTAAATTTCAAAGTGAAAATTCTCTTCACTGGGAGGATTTGGATGCTCCAGAAAGATTTTATAGGTAAATGTATGTTAGTTCTTTAAATTTATGCCTATTTCACGTTTGTACTCGTGTGTACTCGTGACTTATTTAACATCAAAAACTCGAAAAAAATCATTTTTTTACATCGACTTTTCTCTCATTTAAACTAATTAACATGACTATTATTACACATAGTGACAAACTTTATATATATTTAAAGGATTAAACAGTAGAATTGAGTTAATTCTCCAAAAGGAAACATGAAATTTTTATCATTCAAATTTGGTGTCAAAAATGTAAACAATCATCAATGAACATTCAAATTAAATTTTTTCGAGTTAGACATCGATTTATGCTTAGATATTTGGAGACATGCTAGACGAAACAAGAATCTTTCATATTTTATCAGAAAGTGATGATAAAGAGATAGTGAATATTTTCCCATTTTGAACATTTTTTTCAAATCTAGATCATTGTGTATGCTCTATATCCTAAAGTCATATCATGTAATCTAATCACATTCATATTTCATTAATTAACAAGAAAATAATTTGATACAAAAATAGTTTAATTATCTTACTGAAAATACAATGCTTTTGTTACCCTGACAACAGACAACTAATCCACCTGTAAAGCTTGTTTCATATCATATTACCGCATTGACAAAAATAAACTTTAAATCTGGGTTGCATGTTAACAAATCTTGTGATGATGCTTAGCTGTAATTGTGATGCAAAAGTTCATTGATCTTTGATTTATGGATGTTTATGGAGCAGATGTTAAGCGCATTTTTAAAAGTCAATTCCAAAAGAATTTATTAGAGGTTGGAGTATATTGGTATTTGCCAGGCTGAGAAGCTCTGCGGTAATACCGCGGTATCCATACAAATACCGCTAAATACCGCCAAATACCGCGGTATTCCATATAAATACCGCCGATACCGCCTAGTTTCTCAAAATGGGGTATTTGTGTCCTTCTGCTTGGATGACTGTTTAGTGGAATTCTAATTGCAGGTACAAAGATCGAGACATCTCAGAATTTTGGGGGTATCTCAGGATTTCGGAAATATTTTAGGACCACGTAGGCATCTCAGGATCCTTCAGACATCTCAGAATCCCAAAAATATCAAAATTTATAGTCAACAGTAGTTGCCTTGTCAGTAACTCGAGCGTCGCTCTATATTTGCTAGCATACACCTGTGTTACCATATTAATGATAAGACGCTATGCTACCTTGATGACAGAATTTGACTCATTTTTACTACGAATAATGAGGCTTGCCGCAATTTTCCACTATGGTAATCATAATTTTAATTTATTTTATACATAGGATGACGTAAGCAAGACATCTTCGAGGTTAGAGGCTGTTAATAGAATCAGCCTTGAACTTAGTATTAGAAATAGGCAGACGAGAGGTAACTGAGGAAGGCTATACGATCCAGAGGGAGACAATGGTTTTCAGCTGATCTGGACGACCAGCAAAGTAAGTAAGACATCCTTCCTAACATGGACAAACTTGGCTATTTTGTAACATTTCCTACAAATCCTGCACAATGTCTGCATGCTTTCAAGCCGCACATTCAAGGACTTTACTCCTTTTTTTATCATTCATCTTGACTTTCCATGAACTCAAAAGAAGAATTTAATTACACATAGCAATTACTTATTTTCAAAACATAATTTCTTCCTCTTCCATTCACATAGGTACAACAACAACAAAAAAAAGGTGGAATAAAATATAAAAATAAAAAAAAATTGTATCCTGACACCTTTAGCTGCTTTTTAAAATGAAAATTGCATTTTTGCACGTGATAATGACACTCATTTTTACTTCCATTCTATAAAATGTATCTACAAAGTACACTCAAAAATGCTCTCAACAATCAAGTGTAACCGTCGGAGAGCGTAACAGTGTAGAACGATAGGGAATGAATGAGGATAAAAAAAAAATTAATTTTAATCTCACTCACAAATATTCAGCGACAATTCATGCAGAAAACGGAATGCAAAAAAAGAATCCGATGACGTTTTTCGGTAAAAAAATGTTAACTGCATTATAAAGTATTTCATGTAGAAAAATACACAGCGAACGATGTCAGCTACTGATTTTATAGCAAATTTATCTTTGTGTGCTCAAAAGTCGTTATCACTCATGTGTAATCTAAAATCAATTATCATTTGTGATTCCATTCATTTTCATCCTCATGAGTGAGAAAATTTTTTTTGGGATGTGAGACATGTATAGACATATCGAAAAATTTTGTAGGATTATAAACTTTATCTACTCATATTGGGTATATGGAGACAGAGTGAATATGTGAGATATTCTGTCACTTCCAATTGCTTTTTATTCTTTTATGTGAGATTTTTTTTTGCTATTTCTATCTTTGTGAAAATTTTCTGAAAATCAATGCGGAAGTATGTCTCGTAGGAAGTTTTCAACAACTAGAAATTGTTGGAGATGAAGTTTTTGATGGAGTTTTCCTGGCGGTGAGAGTTTTTGTAAGGGAATATGAGGAGGAATTTCAGGAAATCACTGCTAGAGATCAGATTGAGTTAGGAACAATGGTATTCGCAATGGGGTAGCTGGTATCCTGAATAAATTACTTAGTTACTTACTTCACTGGACGTACAGATCAATTGTAACTCATAATCACTCTTGCATGTCCCTTAAAACTGACTCTATCCAAGATAGAGCTTCTGTCTGCCAACTTTCGATACCAAATTGCAATAAAGTCTCTTTACCGAGCATCTATCCAAGAATCGAAAGACCTACATCTATAACCCACAAAGAACTAGCTCTCTCGAACAACACAATGCTCTTGATTAGGCAGCTTTACGTCGCCGTATTAACCGTAAATTGTGACGGCACTTTGACGGCTGATTTCGACCCACTTTTTCCGCTGTCCATTTAGATTAATTGTGATCAATTACCTCCTTCAAATGGCGTCCAAGTCTGGCTCTGCCTGCTAATTTCTGATAACAATTGCAATTCTTTCTTTATAAGCAACCTCCTTCCAAGAGTTCTCTGATCGTCCACTTGATCTTTTATCATCTACAAAGTCGAATATAAACACCTCATTTACAGGATGTACTGCTGGTCCAGCTCATCCAAGCCTGTTCACTATGAGCATTGTGCATTCATTTACCGCATTTTATGACTCGAGCTTATTTATAAAAAGTCCAAAAGTGCAAACCCTCAATGCAACTCTAAATCAAAATCAAAACTCAAATCCTCTCCACATTTCAATCTAAAATCCCCACTAGGGAAAGTTTTCTAGTCATAACAATGATGATAAGCACAAAACTTATTTTTCCATCTAATTGTTTCCTGAACAAAATGTGATTTTTCAAAATTGTGGATTACCTCAAAAGCCAAAATTTAAAATGTTTAGGAATATTCTACGCATATCTACATGCAAATTTAATGAATGTTTTTCTGTTTGTTAGTTCTTACTGTTCATGAGAATATTTTTGAGAGAAAGTTATTGACTTTTATGTTGTGTTTGTCTGTTTGTAGATTCATAAAAGAAAAAACTTCCCTATGAAAATCAATAATGATTATTATGAAGTTTTTGGATTTATTGCTCTAGGGAAAAAAAGAGAAAATAAACTTTTAAATCCATTCAGTCATACAATATTCATCAAAATTCTTTTTGCTGTAGTTTTGTACGTTTTATTAAAAGTTTTTATTTATTATTAGCTTATCGAATGTCTCGAAATAGAAAGTTGTGACAATATGTTGAGAATTTATAAGTATAACTTCCGGATGCAGACAATCTGTAGGGTATTGAGAGGAAATTTTATATGAGCATTGTTGGATTTGTAGTTGATTAGGTATTGAATGCTTGAAATTAGTTTAGTTGGCGTACTTGACTGTAGGAGAGTCATATTAGAGTCTAATAGAGTCTAGTAGAGTCATACTCTCCTCTAGTCTTGTAAGAGTTAAACTAGACTCTAGTAGAGTCATATTCGATTCTAGTAGAGTCACATTAGACTCTAATAGAGTCATATCAGGCTATAGTAACGTCATACTTGACTCTAGTCTTACCAGAGTTATAATAGATTATAGGAAAATCAAACTAGACTCCAGTAGAGTCATGTTTGTCCTAGTAGACTCATGTCAGACTCTAATAGAGTCATACTTGACTTTAGTTGACTCTAGTTGACTCTAATTGACTCTAGTTGACTCTAGTAGACTTTTTCGTTGACTCTACTAGAGTCATAATTGGCTCTAATCATACTAGAATACATTCATACTAAATATTGGTCTCTGAACAGTGAAAAATAAGCATAAAACTAACTAGAATGCATCAATATCTTCATAATGTACTAAAAAGCTCTATTTTTCCCACAATCCTAACATATTTTCTCAGAATTATCAACGAGCATTCTCCAAAAATTCCCAACAATTTCACACAGCTTCAACAACATCCAAACACTTCCAAATTACAATTGATTACCATAAAGTACATACAACAACAACAAAGCATTATCAACAAAATAATGTAATTTATTCACAAAAAAAACATAAAATTTTTAAGGCGTTATCAAAATTGTTGTTCCATTAAAAGCTCAACGAGAACATAACATAATAGAGCGTAATCAAGAAACAATCTCAAAAATTTACATAAAGAAAATATTTAAAATATAGTTGAAAATTACTCAAAAAAAAAATTGTGTGTTTTCATTTAAAAAGTTATTCTTAAGTGCTTGGCACTTCAAACTTAGTTAACTTATAGTTTATGTTTTGGATCAGGGATGGTCTCAGTCTCAGTGTCGCAGTGTCTCAGTGTCTTAGTGTCTCAGTGTCTCAGTGTCTCAGTGTCTCAGTGTCTCAACCTCAATCACAGTCACAGTCACAGTCACAGTCTATGTCTCAATCTCAGTCTCGGTCTACAATCCCCCTTTGCAGAACTCCTTACTCCATCCCTAGTTCCACCACACAACAGGAGCAAGTCGGAGCAATCAAAAAACTTTCAAAAAAGTAAATATTAAACTATATGTGAAATGTAAGCACTTTGTTTTACTTGAGATGTGTCAAGTTTACTTCTCGAAAAGTTTAGTAATAGGAATAAATTTTCCTCGTCGTTTCTCCCTCTTTTTTTTTTTTTAATTTCCTTTCTATCACTTTTTGGTAGATTCTTTAGAAATTAATGTTGCTTCATTGACTTGACTTCTCTTTAATTTGATTTTAGTTCTGCTTCTCTCTCTCTAGATTTATTCGTTTCAATGAAAACACCCACACATTTCATGAAATGACATAATGAAGATATGTGAATCGGAAGTCTGTGTCACTGTGTCAACTTATCGCACGATTCAATAAGAAAGGCAATTTTTGGAGCACGGATAAATGTGGACTGAAGTTGGTGGAAAATGTTCAGAAAAATTAGGGGAAAATTTTTTCAGGTTTAATCAGATCTAGGCACTTGTGACTCTGGCTTGGGAGCAGATCAGGTGAAATCCGGCCTCAGACAAGACTCACTGTAGATGAGTGTAGAGTATAAGCAATATTTTTAACTACCCTTAAAGGACAAAAACACGTTATAACTAGTTTATGGCATTTTAATGTTCAGTTAATGACTAGTTAACTAATTTTGGTCCACTTGGGTATCCTGAAAGTCACAAGGAGTGAAATAAACGAAAATAGTGTCCCTAGGACAACGTGAACCTTAATTGAAGTCAAATTGGATGAAATCAGGTTATTCATGCAGACTGAGAACAAGTTATGTACCTTTTGGCTATGTGTCTGCCTATCTTATCAAATGAACTATTCTAAAGCCACCTTGCTTTATCTCACTAGGGTTTGGCATTGCTCAGGACATCACTTAGACCTAGACATGATTTATGAGTGAGATATGATTATTTAGAGTTTGGTAAAAGACTAACTAGAGTAGCACTACATGCTCAATAGACATAAAGACATGGAGATGCTCTAACAGCACCAAATCAGTTGCCAGACAACAAAATTAAGATTCCTTACCTAAAACTCGCTCAAAAATTCAAATCAAGATTTGTTGCTTCCTAATTTCTTGACTCAATCAGTCATGTCCAAGTGATGTTCCCTTCAAACATTTTTTCCTTAATCTCAAATCACTTCGTCATGGTGAAGAAATTTTCATTTTGATAGGAAGTGAATCTTTCACACACGCACACAAACAGACAAGCTACAGAATTAACACGTCAATTCAGTTACTCAGTTCATTGATCACCATATATAAATTTATATAACACAGTGAGTGAGAGAAGTGAATGATGATGATGAAGCAAAGAAGTAAAGGAATAAGAAGAATCATCTCAAAAACTTATTTCATTTCAATTTCGATGCTTACAAATTGGGTAAATCTCTCCATTATATTCGATTTATTTTGGCACTATTCAGAATGAATACGATTGCCGTGCTATATATATCTATATGTACAAACGATAGGGGATTACCACAAAACTATGTTACGACAACACACAGCAGATGAGGAAATAAGAAGTTGTGTGTTCTTTTTTTTGGGGAGCAAAAGAAAGCAAAAAGATATGAAAAAAAAAACTTTTTCATCTCCTCCCAAAGCATTCATTTGTCCATGCTTTTGATATCTAAACGAACTAATGTCGAAAGATATTTTTTTTTCTCTTTTTCCTTTCAATCGTTCCTTCTTTTATTTCGTCCATTTGGAAATTTATTTCTTCTTCTTGTGTACAGGAGTGTAGTTTAAGTGATGTCTGAAGTGATTTTTTTGGGATGTCGAAATATTTTTTCGTGGTTTTAGAACTTAATTAGTTTAAGAGTTTGGTGGTTTATAGGCTGTGTGTCACGGTACACTGATTAGGGGACTTTTCTAGCTTTTGTTTCAAGGAACAAACAATTTTTCGTCAATTTTCTCCAAAATTTCTTAGCAGGCATAAGTTGTGCGTTGCCCATACTGTTATGAGCATACTTAATTGTCTTTAGACAGCTTGTTCATGAGTAAGCTTCCGGATGGAACACAGAAGGTATTTCTATACGGTCGTCAAAAGTTTTTGTTATTTACTGAATAAATGAGCTATGAATATTGAGGATTTGATCACATTTCCAAGTTCAAACGCTTACACAATTTTCCAGACGTTGATTCAGAATTTTTTGCTTACAATTTAAAATTTTTTATGATCATTCCTGTAGTATTTGGTTGACATTCAACATTTCAAGATTTTAAACTCATTAGTGACCTAGAACTTAAGACCATAGTGTCAACTAACCGATCGCTCACTGATTATTAAAGGAAAACTTAACATATTAAGAAACATTCGGAATTGACGTTTAATTTTTAATAAGATCGTGAACCAAAATTGGATTATTTAACGTATTTGTTAACTAATCCTCCTCTCTATGCGTTATCTAATCCACTACAAATTTTTAAAATTTCTGTATCCTAAATCCCAGTTTTAGCATCACTGCAATTCTTCATCCAAGCCTATATACATATACATCCTTCGATTCCGATTTGTATCAACAAGAAATCTTAATCTCGTGCCATTTCTAAATGGGATACAAGAGAGAGAGAGTGTCTCGAGATAGGAAGATAAAGGCTTTTGAGTTTAGTAAGTGAATTTATTCTCAATATTTCTGTATTATAAGAGGACAGTGTGTTGTGCCTTTGAATGTGATATGAATTTATAAAATTTTATGATGAAAAATATTTTTGTTTGTTGTTGTTGTGGCTAAGGATTTTGGAATTGCTAATTGAAATGATGTGGATGAGAATATTAAGAGCCTTAAGAGACTTTTTAGAAGAGGATATTATGTTGTTAAATATAGAAAATCAAAGTCAATCAAAAGAGAGAAAAAAATCCTATCCTAATCACGTTCTGGAAGTTGTCTATGGAAGATTGAAAAATATCCTTTTTTTGAAAAGTTTTCATTGGTTTATGTAAGGCTGATAAAGGATTATTAATAATAAATATTCTCTAGGTCAGATTTGTTGTCATTGCAACTGATAAAAAGGTAATGCCTTTTTATTCATGAAAGCAATAAGAATCAGAAGTCTAAAAATATTATTTTGCAATAAACTCAGAAATTCTCGATTTATACTCAGAAATTTTTTAATTAAAAAGTGTATTCTGGAAGGAAGAAGCATTCCTGAATAGCAGAAGTCAATTTATCGATATGAAATCGGGTACCAGATTGACATGACTCTAACATGGAGCTGGATTCGGTTTAAACCAAGTAAGACAATGACCACGTTGACTTTTGGCGTGCAGTAGTTAATTGATTCAAAATCCGGCACCAAGCAGGCATGACTCATGTACGGTGTCGTTTTCAAACCGAATATAAACCTAATCCAGCCCATCAAGTCAGTGTCATGTCTGTTTGGAGCCGGATTTTCGATCAATAAATCGATTTGTGTGGTTTGGGATTGATCAAGTAATTGCATATGCATGTCCACAGTAAAGACATTAAATGTACTCATTACTTGCCACCTAAATTATGTTGATTCCAGAAACGTATTTTGGAAGTAAGGAATTTGGAGGTTACGTACCCTCTCCATTTTGGAAAGGTGCTAGGCAAAAAATTGACCAAAATACGACTCCAGACCAGTGTGATAGTGATCTCAGGTCAGATTCGATGAAATTCGGCCTCAGCTCTGACTCCAGGCAAGATTCAAAGAAATTCTGCTTCAGTTCAGAGTCAAGTCAGCCTTGTACCAGATATTCAGCCTTTTATAAGTCATGTTCTTTCCAGCTACACCCTTAGTGACACCTTCATTATTTCCCATCAATTACCTCATCAAGTGATGCATCTTACCTTTACAAAATCCTACAAAATACCGAAAAAAATCTCTTTTATATCCTCACACATGCCAAACTCATCGAACACAAAAAAAGAGGAATTTCTATTTTGAAAGTCATGCACCAAATGTGTCAAAGAAAGCAAGCAGCAGAAAAAGTTGAGACGAAGAAAAAAATGAGAAAACTTTCCTTGACCCTTATTCATCATCACATCATGAAAGCGAACAGAAAGGAAGGAAAAAAAAACATCTTTTGTATGACTAATCAATGTTACACTATGTGAAGAATTTTACATCCTTTTCCACAACCCTCCGAAAAAAATTTCTTTTCTTCTCCTTTTTTTTATGAACTGAATAACTGTATAAAAATTTATATTGGACACATTATATGTGCTATATACATACATCAGCATACATATGAAGATGATAATCAAAATATAAAAAAAAAGTGTCATCGATGGCATTGAGGAACTTTTTTCGTATTGAGGCTGAGCATCGCTTGCCACGTCCAATAAATTGACAGTAAAAAACGAGAGATGAAGGAACGGATGAAAATATTGCAAAATCACAAAATTTTATGCTCTTTAACATCATAAAAAGAAGTTGAAATGGCCTCAAACACCCCTGAAGCCCCATCAAAATCATGTTTTGAGCTCCTTTTTTTTCCTACGTCATACGAAAAGCAAGCAGAACAAAAAAAAATCTTGTTAAGGTCATAAAAAAAGGCCGAAGATGTTTCTTTTCTCTTGTCTATTTCACCCCCTTCAACCTTTTTTTTTCGCTTAATAATTGAAAATAAATGAAAAGTCTCAAAGCATATAGCGTCCAAAAAAAAGGGACCAGCTTGCCATCTCTTGATATTCCATGTAAATTTTTACAACCATAACTTTTCCATTTTGTAAGGACAGCGTAAGAAGCGTAGACAAACAATGAATTTGTATAAATTTTGAGTGTGCTGCACTATTTTCTGGTAGCAAATGGGATTATTGTTCTTATCGTGTCCGCAAAGGGTCATTGAAAGCTATAATAATGATTAGATGAATTGAGAACTGAGATGTTTTTCTTTGGATTATGACATTAAGAGTCATCATGTAAGAGGTTACATTAAGTAAGAGGTTTATGACTGTTTTATGAAGTTCTAAAAAGAATGGATTTTGGATAGGATTATTCACTTTTAAGGCTCTGTTCTTCATATTCATATTCATGTTCATATTCATATTTTATGAGGTTGTTGTCTACCATACTGTTGATTGGACAGAAAAAGAATGATTTGGAATAATTGATCCTGGAGTGGGACTAAAGCCAACGTCCTAAGATTTTCAGTCGCATGCTCCTACCACTAAAGCATAGGGGCTACTCAACTATGTGACAAAATTGTGCCGTATTCAAATTATACATTTTCTATATTCCTCTTACTCAGAGTTCTTCAAGTCGTCTCAGTTTTTATATGGAAAAGTCGATTTAAGTCGATTTAACTTCATACAAAATTGGAGTTGACTTCTAGCTCTGTTCCTACTACTGCAATCCCAATTATACACAGTTGACAGGGAATTACAGGAATCCCATTTCGAAACATACGTTTGTTTCAAATCAGGGATGTAGCCAGTAACTTTTTGGTTCAAAAATTTTGAATTATTTTTGTATGATAATTGGTTTCTATTGATCCACTGTGAATCGTAATCCTTTTTGTATGGAAACCCCAAATTTGGTTGACTTTTGATTTTTATTCCAAAAATTCTAATTAGTTGAAGAATTCAGTCGAGATTGAAGGATCTGACTCTTAACTCTAAACCATAACTCGAAGTTGACTCGAATTTTGTGTTGAAAACTCAGCTTGAGTCGACTTCAAGCTCTGCTCTTAACCAAGAGAAAGGTTATCCCCCTGCATCAAATTATGATACATATGCTGATAAAAATCAGGTTAAACAACAATAAACAAGAAATCTTAAATTCCCATCTTTAAAATATCGTTACCATCATCAATCTTCCCACATGACCTTGCATCATTCTTTCTTCTTAATCTGTACAAATTTCCAAGAATAAAGAATAAAAAATATTGAAGCACATCACATGAGAAAATGCGTTCAAGTACATCCCCTTAAATCTCCTCTTCAAACAAGTTTTTTCCTCTTGTATGAACATGTTTAATATCACCATAAAAAAATGTTTAGCCGAAGGCTAGAAACAATCGTCTTTTATAGGATACTGTGTGTGTGTTTGTACATGGATGAAGCTCAAATTTCAAGGATACAGTGTTGCCTTAAGATTGAATGGAAAACGTAACAAACAGGAAATGGGGATGATTTAGTTGTGATTTTTAATATTTAGAAGGTCAGATGGTTTCAAGCATGACAACTTTATTTTATAACTGATTAATGTGCTTGAATTGTTGAGATTAAGTTTAAAAAAGTTGGAGATAAAGATGATGATGAAGTAATACTGATCTACTGTAAATCGTAATGCATTAATAAAGCTGTTTAGTAGCTTTATGTTCTAAGTTATTATAGCTTCTTTAGCTTATTTCATTCCATGTTATGTCTGCTTCTCTATGGTTTGAAATGTCACGACTAGAGTATGAATCGTTGTTTTAATGACAAGACTCTAAGCAATGATTAAGAATTAGGGTTTGCCAAGATTAGATGCAAACCTGCAGTTTTTTGACAAACTTTATTAAGAAATCAGATTCTAGTGAGAATTGAACCTACTTATTCATTGAAAAAAGGGTTCTGGATTTCTGATCTGTAGTGTCTAACCTATCAACCAAAGAGGCCATGCCCTTGCATTGACAAATTCACTTACAAATGACTCGATACCCTAGAGTATACTCTGTTTTAACTCCATATGGTAGAAAGCTCTGCTAATATTCCTTCTGGTTCGTAGACAAGTTTGAACTCCACCCTCGAAAGCACATATTAAAGATGAACTTTTGACTCAAAAATTGAAAACTTAAATTATGCGTTAGAATAGAATATAATGTAGGGTTTGTTTTAAGGCAAAACCAGGACTGCGATCGATGATCTAATTTTTAATTAATTTTGCGATAATTTAGAACAGAAATAAGAACATCCTGATATTTGATAGATTAGTAACAGTGTATGTGTAATGGGATTGGTAGTTGGAAGAAGACAGCAATCGATAAAGTCAGTTTCAAATGCTAGCTAAAAGAGGCCATGGATCACAGTTGATCTGTATGACCAGCGAATAAGTTAGTGAGTAATATGAGCCAAAGTGAACAAAAATACGACAAAACTAGTTGATGTCAAGTAAATTTCCAGTTTATGACTCGATCAAACGTATTTTTGTCCACTCGAAGTACATCCTTATTTTTCAAGGAACCCAACATGCAAACAACCCCCCCAAAAAGCAGTCGTTTATTATAAAAAATAAAATGAAAAGTAAATCGAAATTCTTTCTTGGATCTTTTCATTCTGCTTCCTTATTTTTTTCATACATATAATACAGTAGATTGTAGTTTAGAGTAAATTTAAGATGACATTTTTTGTGACTCTACCATGTCGATGTCAAGCAGTTTAATGCTATGAAGAGGGAAAAAGCAACGCAAAAAATAATTTTTTTTTGCTAAAAATGAGAGCTCAAAAAGTTTATAAATTATGCATGCTTCATAAGATCTTTGCTGTTTCTAAATTTAATGAAGAATAAAATTTGCACGTTTTACTTCTTAAAATAAAGTTTTCAAATTTTTAATGAAAAAAAAAAGGGAAAAAAAAATTATACTCAAAGTTATTTTTAACCGAGATGAAAATGCAAGCACACAAAAAAAAAGTCTTTGTTTAGATTGGAATTTTGTGTCTTCTGAGTATGAAAATTGTGATGAGAAATAAATTGAGTTTTTTCTGATGAGAAAGGATTCATGCTGTACTCACATTGATTTTTTTTTCTTGTATCATGTAAACTTTTCTATTATTCATGTGTACTTTAGCAATATTGTTATGAAATTTTTACTTGCTGTTGTTTGAAATTTTTCCTTTTTTGTGCTTGCTTGTGATTGCTAAATTGGAAATTTTTTAACTCGACATGATTTTGTTTGTAATTGGAAATAAGTAAATATTTTTAGATATTTTTCAGGAGTTTACTTGTATCACTTTTGTTGATATTGAAGTAATTTAAGGAGTTTGTATGATGTTAGATTATTTTTAGTGACATGCTCTTGTTACAATTACTTGATATAGATTCTTTGACGCTATGGCAGTATTAGACAATCTGCTTTATGCTTACTTGCTTACTAATTTGAACCATGTTCCGACTAAGAGCCTAGGTTGCTACAAAAGGCTTTCCATCTGTCTTTATTGCTGGCGAGTTCATAAAGCTTGTACAAATTCTCACTTTTGACATCAAACTGCCATTTCTTCAAGCTACAATGGCTCAAGCTACAAAAAACTAATAAACCCCCCAAAAAATAAAAACAAATCAAGTTCCACATCAAACAATCACATCACAACTCACTGACAAAAGTTCAAAAAAACTTTATCATTCACACTTGACAATTTTCATTAATTCTCAATCCAGTCCCCAAAAATACTCAAAGTCAAACAAAATTGAAAATCACTTTTATAATCCCACATTATTTCCCAAAACTAATCATTTACATTCAATATGAGGTCTCATATATGAAAGAAAACCATTTTATATCCGCCTATGAAAGGTTCAACAAACAATTTCAAAAACGAAATTAATTTATAAACTTTTATCGACTCCAATGAATGTCTTTGTTAATCCTTTTTACCATTTTGTGAGCAATATGTCAACTATTTTTGTTTGTTAATTTGGGTTCTGGGAAGGAAAGTCGACTGTAACTTGATCAAAAAGGAAATAAAAACAAATATATTGTGTTTACTGATTTGAGATTTGAATGGTTTTGGATTGAATGAATTAAAATAGAAAAATCTAGAGTTAATTTTTGGTCAATGCTGTGAAAAAATCAGATTTTGACAGCAATCAAGTGGAATTCTTACTTAAAGCGTAATTTGCTGGCCGTACTGATCAATTGTGATCCATGGCCACTCTCAGTTACCGCCTAAAACTGTCCAAATAGCTGGCTTACGATTGCCAGTCTCCAATGCCATATGCAATATTGTCACCGGCTTTCTGTCATGAAATTTGAATTATTGACGTTAAATTTCAAGCAATCGATTATCCCGGGAAAGCACACAACATAGAAATGGTCGAAAATCTATCTCTAGTTAACTCTGGATTGACTCCGGATTTCATCAAATCTGAGCTGAAGCCAGACCGACCTGACCAAGCCGACCTGATTCTAACCTGGGACTGAATATGATCGAATCTGGCTTAGAGCCACACTTACGCTAGCCTCAAGACTGATTTTCGACAATTTTAACGTCATCTGCCTTCCGGAACCATTCACATTAGCTTCTTAACCTGTAATAAAAACTACGACAACTATAAGCACTCAAGCACTGAAAAACAATCTGTAAATTGTTGCATCAAAACAGAAAATGACAAAGAAAATTGAAAAACTTTTTCATATTTTTTATAATAAAAATTTTTTTTTCTTTATTTTTTTCATACTTACATAATAATTTTCATTTTATAATCTCGTCTAATTTTGTTAATAAAAAAAGTTGTTTGTGATATTTTTTTTATCATCAATAAAAAAAGTGAATTTTTCTGTGCCATATTTTTCAATTACATATTTATGTTAGTAACTTCATTTCAGATCCTTATATTACAGTCAATAAAAAAATTAAACTTAATTTTAATATATTCAGTAGAAATCATCATGAGGACAGTGAGTCTGCTTACTCTTCAAAATATATTTATTTTCTGCTATATTTATGATTTTTATTATTTTATTTTTTTGCTTGGAACTTTAAATTTTATATCATCTCAATCATCCATCATCAGTTTGTTTACTTATATCCATTTCTATATTTTTGTTCATATTTCACTTAAATTTTTAAACTATGCTGTATATCAATCAGGTATGGATACTTGATAGCTGAAAAGCACATGACCGAGAAATAGGCGAAAATCGAAGCCCAAGCCGATTTAACTCTGGTCTCAGGTCGGATTTGGTCAAGGACTAGGGTCATACTGACTTGAGGCTGGATTTTAGACCGTTTTCACGCAGTGTGCTTTTCTGTTGATACTTAATTGAGTTCTTAACATGAAATCGACTATTGCAAGTCGGATAATCAATCAGAAATTCAGTTATAGACCAATGTTACTCAAACTTGGTGTCAGATTCGCAACAACAGAGTCACGACAGCTTGATGCTGATTTTTGGATCGATTAACTGATTTTTGCTATTCCGAAAAGTTGTCAATTGAAATAAATGTGTTTAATCAACAAAACTAGTTCTATGAAATATAAAAAGCACACGACGTAGAAATTTCAAAAAATTTGTTCGAGGACAGTATGACTCTGGTTTCAAATCAGATTTGAAGAAATCCAACTTTATTCCAGTGTCTAGTCGGATTGGAGTCGGATTATTGTCCATTTCTACATCGTGTGCTTTTTTAAGGTACCAAAAAGCATTTGCCTATCTCTGACAAAGCAAATCCAACATCTAATCAGAGTCATGCAAGTCTGGGGTGCTTTACTCAGCAATCCGTAAGTAATTTTCAAAACTTACCACCCAATAAACTCAATTAGATTCTTATAAAATAAACAGCATCCCCAAAAAAACTAATAAAATTGAAATAATACTAATAAACAGCAACAACCCTCAACATGTGGTATGAAAAATGAGTAATTTCTGCGGGCACTGCATTTATCCCAAAAAATATAAACTCTTTTTTTTTGTTCCTAAAAAATTACTCAACCACATCATAAGCTCAATAAAATCAATAAAAATTCACATCATTTAGTTCTCAATAACAATCAAGTATCCACACCTATCCACTTTTCATCGATGAAAATGTTAAACAAAACATATTGAGTGAGAGAGAGAGAGAAAAATGCATAAAAAAATGTAGCAAAAAAGCAACTTTTTTTCTCGTACTTAAATGCTTATGGAATACAAATTTTTACTATCTTGTGTGTGCTAAGTTCTTCCTCCCATGAATTATTATTTTTCATAAGTTTTTCTT
Source organism: Chironomus tepperi (assembly GCF_022539635.2). Classification (NCBI taxonomy): domain Eukaryota; kingdom Metazoa; phylum Arthropoda; class Insecta; order Diptera; family Chironomidae; genus Chironomus; species Chironomus tepperi. The sequence continues at coordinate 58,447 of NW_027226153.1, forward strand.
TTAAAAAAATGAGGATTTTTTTTTATTTTCATCTTTTCACATGTGAGATAGTAAAAAGCAGCAGCATAATGTAAGGTGAATGAGTGAGTCAACAGAAGATATAAAGGAGAACAATATTTTATTGTATGGAAGTGTTTTATTGCTGAAAAACTTTTGTTAGCAAATAAATTATTTTCTATATTTCTTCAGTTTTTTTATAAACATCTTTTTTTTCAGTATGTATACATTTTAATATTTTCTTATGATTATATTTATAGTTTGATGATTTTTCAGCAGGGGTTTGGAGATATTGAGTGCTGATGATCGAGAATTGGTTTTGAAAGCTTTGAATGCTTAATGAATACTATAGATCTTTTGAAACAGAGGAATCAGAGTCATTTTTAGAGATTATGTAGGTGTGTTAAGAGAGTCTGTTAGCATTTCGGGTAACTGGGATGGAGGTGGTTTCTATTTGATGCTAGTAAACTCGAAGGGACAAAAAAATGTTAAAACTAGACTTCAACTGGGTATTAACTTGCAGAACAAGGGATTTTTCGGAACGTTCAATGCAGAGTTAGCAGGACTTAAGGTGTCCGGACTCCAAAAGTTCAAAAAGAGTCGCTTTTGAGTCACCTCCAATGAATTTCAGATTCTAAAAATCCTGTAAACTCTTTTTTAAAGCTCCTTGAATGAGTCTTATTTATTTGAACTGCTAGATTCTAAAGTCATAGACTCCAGTTCCAACAAATTGCATGTTTTGAATTAACCCAAATAGCACAAATTACTAAATGGATTGGATGTGCTGATAAGGATGCTAAAGTTCTCAATATCCCGGTTTGAGTAGAATTTATTGAAAAATAGAGCTTTCTATAGACATTTTTTAAACGCGGCATTGGGCCCTCGAGCGCCCCAGCCAAGAAAGTAAGGAAGTAAGAAGCATAAATCAGTTAATCGATTTATTATCCGATATTTGGTCGTCGCACGGTCGTCGGACCGGGTTTTGGTCGTTTGCCTAATCTGTGTTATTCCGGTAAGTGAATATCCGTTTTTGAAGAGATCAAACTTAAAATTGACACTCTCAACCATTCCATACCTCTCAAAAATCATCACCATCACATCCCAAACCCCTGACTTTTTAACACTATTGCAAAAATGCATTGAACTAAAAATGACTGCGACAAATGTTTTGAATAAATTTTCATCTCTTATTCTTATGCTTATGATTATCATTATTTTTATTATTATTTTTTAGTAGTTTCTTATTTCTCATTTTTTTTGGCAAGAAGTGTAGATGAATAATCATAAATTTCATTTCAACAGAGATGAATGCATTAAGAATGAATTGTTGGCAATTTCTTTTCCTGTTTATAAAAAGCATCGTAAATATATATATAAAAAAAATATCACACACATAAAAGTAGTTGAGAGAATGATAAAGGAAGCATGAAAACTTATGCTCATGAATAAAATGAACTTTCTCATATATATAAATAAATGCATAGACAGATTTATAACTTTAAAGTCCAATATGTCATTTGTTAGTTTGCAAACTACATGTCAGGCAAAGCAGGGAGGAAAACATAAAGTTTCACTTCGTATTAAATTATAATTTCTCATATTTTTCTCTCATCTCCGGCATTTTTTTTTTTGTTACATAAATAATGAATGAGCTTAATAAGTTTTGTTCACATACATTATGGAACTATATGTTAATGAAATATATTCCATAAACTTTTATGTCATTATATTACTTATGAACTTTCTTTTATATGTCTTGTTTTTTAATTTACACATCAACAAAACTGAATCATTTCCTTAGTTTACGGCATTAAGTACCAGTTTTCTTAGTCAAATATTTAATTTTATTTATTCAAAAAGTTTATTCATATATAGTTTATTTATCTTATATTCATTGAATTTATCACAGATTTACCTCAAAATGTTAAATAAAATGATGATGAAATAATTGGAATGAATAGATGAACAATTGCAGACTTTAATGTAACTTAGAAATTGTAATGAAATCTTTAAGAAACTTAAGGATGATGGCATGAGTTTTGGGAAATTATTTACAATTCATTAATCAATTTTAAAGGTTTTGTTTGAAGTTGCATAATAGAAAGTGTGGAGCTGTACTTTTCAGCCTTGCTGCTGTGTCCCGTCAAAGTTTAGACATTTTCGTTTTGAAGATCCGGGTTCAAGTCTAGGATTGAAATTATTATTTTCGGAATGTCAATTATTAAGACTCAAAACAATAAAAAAGACCCCAAATAGTGTCAAACTTAGAATTGTTCCGATTTTTTCCAAAAGTCTCTCGATATTTTACGAAAATCCTCTGGCCGCCCTAGTTACATATAAACTTTACTTTTAAGGATCTTGCCATGAATTGTCGAGTTTCTAATTTGAGTTTCTAATTTCCAGTATGTGGGGGTGAATTTTCATTTAATTTGTTATCCTTATCCAAGTTCAGTTTATTCTGAACGACACAAATTGTATCGTAGGAAGGTTGTGCTATCGGGTGTCACAGCTTCAACATTTTAAAAATTTATTAATTTTTTCAATCAAATTTTCCCCAAAAAGGTTTATCCGGTTAATTAATCAAAATCATTCTCAAGCTTACGTGACTCTGAATTGGTCCTGGTTGCTGGATGTCAGGGTCTAACCAGCCTGGTATTGGATTTCGAATCGATTAACCAACTTTTAATATTGTCTTATAAAAACTCATAATATCTATCTAAGCATTAAACAATACAATAACTTTTTTGAGGATTTATTCAAATAGAAATAATACAGTTTCTATGCTTCATTAGGATGACCTTTGTGGTTAGAAATTTTGCTTTGCTGCTTATATTGTAGAACATGCTTGAATGAACTTTAATTTAAAGCATTAATGACATATCGAGATTCAAAATTGAGATTTGAATTTAAATAAGAATTGACTGTTCTTAAATTGGTATTAAAGATGTGGTATCCAAGCAGATAATGAGCATAGATGGGCGTGTTGATGAGTATGGGCAATTTTGTGAGTATACTCGAGCGAATTCTCATTAGTTTATTGAAGTCGAGCTGTATAACATGGCAAACTGCGTTTTTCGTCGTTAAAATGGGTTGAAATCAGCTATAAGAATAATAAAATAACGTAGCCGATTCTTAGCATATACATTTGCACGATAAACTTGTTGTTAAGGACATAAACTTATGAATTTTGAAAAAAAATTGCTAAAAATATCAATATCGACATAATTTTGTGACCTAATACCTTAACATCACAATGTGATTAATTCTACTCTTTACGTAACATTTTCTTAAATACGAAAATAATTTTCTTGTTCTTGTTATAAGAATTGCAAAGTAGAGATTTATGAGGCTTCACCAAAACACATTTTGCCTTAAGATCTACAAAATATTACTCAATGAAATTATGTTGCATAAAATTTATTTTCATATATTTGTTAAATGAATTAATTTTCATGAAATTATAGGCTTCTTGTTGCTTAATGTCTATGTTTTCTTCATAGAACTTAAAGATGCATTAAGGTCGGCAACAAAATCTTAGAAAAATTAATCAAATTGTGAAAATTGTCAGTTGAGTGTCTGAACCTTGGTCAGCAATCACTGAGTGAATGAGGGAACTTCCAAGAAGGTAATTCTTCATGGGTCACCTTCAAAATAAATATTGAATCATGTAATTTCCTTACGCAAGTGATTACAATTTGAGTTCTAAATTTATCATAAGAATCAGTTGGGGTAAAGTTTTTAAATATTTAATGAACAGCTCAAATTTTGAAAATGAGAAGTTAACTTTGGTATTTTTACGAGCTGTCTTCATACCAGCACTATAGCATCAAGTTGAATCTGTCAAAATCAGACTCCACGCTAGAGTCTCACTGGTCTAAGGACACTATTTTCTGATTTTTTTCACGGATTGTGCATTTCGGGCATGCCAGTGTATCGTGTGGATAGGATTTAAATGAACTAAAGCAATTCCGAAAATCAAAAGTCGAATAGTCGATTCAAAGTCGGCATTAGCCCATCAAGACTCTAACATAGTACCAGATTCGGTTTAAATCTAGTCAGAGTCATAAAGAGTCATGTCGGCTTGAATGATTTTGATCAACAAGTCGATTTAAGCTCTTCATTTTCTACTAATTTTAAGCCTTAATTTCATGCAATTTCATTGAAATATGAAAATACTTTTAAATCAATGAAATTGCACCACCCTTGAACTGTTTGAATAATTCTTATTTATGCATCTCAGTTAGAATTCATAATACAAAGTTCATAGTAAATTTCAACTTTCATGAATGAATTGAAGTCAATTTTAAAATTAGCAAATATAAGCGTAGGTTGTACAATTGAACCTTTTTGAATCAGATGTAAAATATATGAAATAAATTTAAGCCATTAAAATTTCCTTGAATTCCAAAACTGTGTAACACACTTCAAAGAGATGAGTAAGCCTTTTTTCAAGATAATAGACCCATAAGGAATTCGTCAAGGAATCTCTCAAGAAATAAATCAGTCTAATTTTAAATGTATTTCCTAGAAGTTCACACAATCTCTGCTGACCACGCATTAAATGACCCACGCAAAATCAATTCAAGATTCAAGAAATCTCTAATGACATCAAAGGACTCCGAATCATGTCCAATCGTTCAATTCTCAATAAATAACAAAGCAAAATTTAATCCTCAACACAAAAGTCACATTACGAAGCTCAATATTGCTTAAAGGTTCTAAATATGCATGATATTAATTTCTATTCATATAGCTATTATAAATTATCATTTATTTAAGCGATAAAGTTCATTATTTCAATTTGTTTCATATATTAAGCCTAAAATGTATGTTGCAATTTAATTCCTAGTAATATTCGAATCTTAATCGTTTCACAACATTGTTATAATCACCATAATTCGTCAATTTATTGTATTTGTGAATATTCTTATGACTTGCCTTAATAGCTTAGTGTATGATGCAGTTTGGGGAATGGATTGGCAAACTTAGAGCAAATGAAGCCTTTGATTTCACTGATTTAAGGATGAGGATCTTAAAAAATGTGTCAAATGTCACAAAAACTGCGTTAAAGCAAAGCTCGAAGTGAATTCAAACTTAAAATGGAGTCAATCCGACTTTTTAATCCAAAATCCGAGTCAGAATCAAGCTCTGATGTTTCAGTTCTCCAAAATGGCTTCCAATTGCTGATCCAAATATCCTCAGTCCTCAGATACCCAACCAAACAATTAGAGAAAACCTAAACATCCGCTCTGACACTTATATTCATTTAAAATACCTCAATTGGACTATTTTTATTTAAAGCAACTCCTTTATTCCATCTAAATCACTCAATTGAATTTTAAATCACTTTATAAACACAGCAAACACTTCTCCAACCTGCATCAACATCCACCAAAACATCACTCTTAAAACCAAACAAAATGACATGTTTCATATTGGTTTTCCTGCGGTTGTGTTGACGTAATTAAGTGTTGGAGAACTGCTAACTGCATAATTCATTAAGTTGTTAAGGTCAAACACTTCAATAATTCTCATCGCGGTAATGAGGAGCCAAAAATAAGTGTAAATCAATAAGGAAACCAAATTCATTTTACGTCAATTGAATTTGAAATTTTAATTAGTTTTTGGTGGAACTGAAGAGTTGAAATTTTGGTAGTTTTGTGGATTGTTCTTGGAATTTTTGGTGCTAGGTGGTGAGAGTTGCTTGGTAATGCATGATGTGTACTCATTGAGTGTGGTCCAAAGGCTAGATTTGGTATAGACAGAGCTGTTCTGTAGAATGCTGAAGCATAGTTGAGCATGTTTATCTTATTTATATCCATTGGGTATATGGTATCCACTATCATTGCTACAGTAAGCAGCCGTCCCAATCCATCACTTACATCAACTTCTTCACTTTCAAAGCTCGAAATCGACTCGAATTTCGTATGAAAAATCAACTCGAATTGACTTAAATCCATAAGAAATTTGAGTCGACTTCAAGCCTATTCACAATTTTCATTCAAATTTCCACATTTTACAAAACATTCACTGCTTCAAATTTCTCGTGAAAATCGAAAATGAATCTTGCATGGCATATGTACATGTTTTATTAATAACATAAAAAAGCACCGCTGTTGTCATGCAAAATCAATAAGAATAAAAGAATAAAATTCATATTGAGCGTTAAAATGGACATTTTGTTGAAGGATTTGACACACGTTTGTGTTTGCATACAGCTTTCATCCTTGAGGTGAAGCTTTTCAAGGTTGTGTCGGTGAGGATTGTTAACCGTGAAAGCACCCGACCTTGAAATAGCTGAGAGCGGATTTGTTTGAATCTGGGCTTGGGGAGGATTTTTAGCCTGTATACCTTTTAGGTACATTTTGAAAGTTTGTGGGAAATTGCCCATTAAAATGTCCACGTCTTTTTGAGAATGCAGACTTGATTCCTATCAGATATGTAGTCGAATGAATTATTGCATTTGATATTGGTAATTGGCAGGCGGAATCCAGCTTAAGGCGTCATCTGAGGGAGACTATGGATCCCATTTGATCTGTATGGCCAGCAAAATATGTAAGTAAGTAAGCATTCAAAGGACAAAGTCACTTGCCAGACCATTGACATAGAAACTTAAAAATAAGCTAAGCCTCAAAATTATAAGCTATTCCCAGTTATTCATACACTTTCCAACCAATTAATCTACCCAATTACCTCCTAATTCCCCACCAAAAAAGTCAATCTCTATAACAAAAATAGAAAATACCTTCCCAAAAATTATTCCCCCAAAGGATCTTCTACAGCTTCGTTTTCTATTCCATTCCCATAAAAAGCATTTCTCTTCATCAAAAATAGACGTACTGCCATTGTTATTTCTCGTCCTTGAATGTTTCTTAAGTCTTATTAAGAAATAAGTTTTGATTATTTTCTTCCTCCCTTGATGCCTTGAGTAATTCAAAGTTCTCATTTTGAACAATGTAAGAAGGAACGTTAGACATTGTGGGCTTTTTTTTTCTTCTAAGAGCTTGAAAATATTATTGTAATGGATTTGCGAACATTTAATGAGATTTTAGAAAACAGACTAATGGTGTTTCACTTACTTAATTAGACAAGTTTTGAAGCATATTCTTGGAATTAAGGTGAAAATGATGGTAATGCGATTTTCTAGTTTTTATTTGCCTATTTCACCTGGGAATGAAGGTTTTTGTTTTGATTGGAAATGTTGTAATGATGCTGTGGAGCTTTGTGAGCTTTGATTGTGATTTTATGGAAATCAATGTGAAGCAGAACAAGAGTTTTAATGAATTTGATGGAAATTGGGTTGAATTTTAAGCTCTTTGTGTCATTATTGTTGAAGACATTAGGCTGCATATGCATGTATATGCATTATAATAGGAATGGGATGTATGTCTTCTCTTGAAAATCGTCTATTCTGTTTATCAGCTCAATTATTGCCAATTTTAAGTAGTTCTGTTGAAATTATACTTTTCTGCAGAATTGTCGCGATGCAACACAGGATTATGTTGTGCAACGTTGAGTTACAGAAGGCTTAGCGGAAGCATAAAGTCTCACATTAGTCGATTCTTAGATGATTGCCTAATAAATTGATTCAAGTTCAATTTTTAACTTGCTCTACCTGAAAATCTAGTGAAACATTGGTCAAAAATTAACGTGATGACTTTATACAGCAGTACATTCCAGGAATTCATGTTCATCCAAGCCTCCTCCCTCCATCCTCAACCCTAAAATCCAAAACTCTCCAAATTGCATCATAAACCTCAAAAAATTCCAATAAAATATCCAAAACTGCTCTTTTTGTCCATTAAAACCCAAATAACTTAAAACAATGCATTAAACAGCATTAAATTTCATCAACATCAAGTCCATCCATTCATTTGCTAGCTTTAAGTCTCCCATTTCATTGTGCAATCATTAATGGAAACAAATTAGACAATATAAAGAAGCTTTCTTGCCCTCACACAGAGAAATACTGTAAGCAATTTTTCATGGTGTCACGCCCTTCCGAAAAAAAATATAAGAACAGCAAACTAAAAACACAAATGAACTGTAGTTTTTTTTTTATTCCTATCCATTTCTTGGTCGGGTAATTTATCATCAATATAACTCGAGATTTTTATTTTATTTTTTATCCTTTTACTCTTTTAAATTCCGAAAAAAGCTCGATAATTTTTTTGTTTTTCTTTTGAAGTTTTTACAATATTTTTTAAAAATAGGGAGATTTGCTATTGTTATGTGGGGTCAAACATAAATGACGTCTGACATCAAGGAGGGCAGGAAATGCAGTATTAAGTTTTTTATGCGAACTCTGTTTTCTGTGTCTCAATCTAGTCAGTTTGAAGTCCGACTCCAATCAAGTCCGTTTAGAGTCCGACTCCAATCAAGTCAGTCTGGAGTCCGACTTCAATCCAGTCTGTTTTAAGTCCGACACCAATCAAGACAGTCTGGAGTCCGACTCTAATCTAGTCAGCCTGGAGTAAAACTCCAATCTAGTCTGATTTAAGTCCGACACCATTCATGCCTGTTTCAAATCCGACTCGAATCAAGTCCGTTTGGATTTCAACTTCAATTAAGTCCGACCAGTAAAGTCCAGTAGAGTCTGATTTCTTCCAGAATTCTTCAATCTCTTAAATCCATCCCTCTTTCCATCATCAAACATCATCTACTCTCAACCCCAGTATTATTTTAAGTCGTTAAGTCATTCAAGTCGCAATATTTTTGGAGCATAAAAAAGAATGGAAATTAAAAGAAAATTTATTTTTTTTTATTCCTCATCGTGAGTGCTTTTTAGCTATGTATATATATGCATGTTATGTTATGGCGAACACAATGATGAACTTTAGTTTGTTGGCAAAATTTCAAATGGAAAATCATAAATACGAAGAGATTTGGCTGTTTTTCATGCCATAATGACAAATGGAACCTCATTCATCTTTTTTTGTTTCCTATTCAATATACATGTATAGACAGTGAGATCCTTCCTTTTGTTTTTTTTTTCTGTTTCTTGGATGGAAATGAAATTTTTTATAAGCGACGGAAGGTCTCGTGACGGTTGACAGGGCTGGTAACTTGGGATTTTAATGTTGCTGAAATTTAAATCAATTTTTACCTGATTTTGGAAATTTAAATCCTGAAAATTTAGAAATATTGGCCAATTTATTCCAAGTTATCAACCCTTGTCAGGCTTACTACTATTTACAAAGAATCTGGTACTGCAAAAATATTCAACAATTCTTATTAAATTTTTTAAAATAATTTAGGAAGTCCAAAATTTAAGTTTGAAATAATTTTCTCATTTTCAAGCTTAAATGATGTCCTTCCCTTGCATTTATTTTTCTTAAATTTTTTTTCTCCTTATTTATTTAGTATTTTTTTCAATTTTTATTCCTTATCATCGTCGTCGATACTACTTAACAATTTCTATTGGATGATTGATTTCATCTTGATGGAGATTGAGGATAGTCTTTCACATAATTTTATTGGCGCATTATATTACAATTAAGATCATCATTTATTTACTTGTCTATCAACATTCACGTGATATGATAGTCACGTGAAAATGGGTTTTAGTGAGTTTTTTAAAAAGGGGATGTAGTTTCTGGTTGGGTGAGGGGTGAATTGTAGGGGGTATTTTGAATTGCTTGATAAAAATGTCGGAATTTCAGAATTAATTGAAATTCGTGAATTGAAATTTTAAGAAGCATTTACAAATTTTGTCAGATTTTAAGCGGAAATTGTTAAAAATTGTCATGAACTCAGCAAAAAATTGGCAAAAATTAGCAAGTTTAGTCAGAAATTCAGAGAAAAATATCAAAATTAAACACAATCACAGTAGCTAATAAGTCAATTTCCCAGAATTTCAGCAGAAATTTACAAATATTTGCCAGATTTTTAGCTGAAATTGACTAAATTTGCCAGATTTTCAACAAAAATTGTCGAACTTTCTAGAATTTCAGCGAAAATTAACAATTTTTGTCTGAAATTCAATAGATGTTGATAAGAATTTCAGTATGAATATTTGCCAGATTTTCAGCGAAAATTCATAAAAATTCGTCATAAATGCTTAAAAATTTGTAAAAATTCTAGCAAGATTTTCAGTAAATTTTTTCCAAAATTGAACAAATTTTTACCAAATTTCAAATCCAAAATGTCCCTCAAAAACCACCCCCAACCCACAAAAAAGCTACTTCCCGAGTATTTCGTCATCAATATTTTAACATTTTTTTTCACAGTCATCTGTATTCTTTTTTCATTATTAATAAATTGTAGTCGAAATTATATCAAAAAATATGTAATATAAAAATTATGCTCTAATTAATTAAGTAAACTAATAAAGTAAAATGAAAAATTATCAATTAATTGCTTATCAAAGAATTATCATTAATTAAGTTCAAAATAAGTTTGAATTGAAAAAAATTCAATTTTTATACAAAAATAATTTTTCTTGTCCCTAATTTTTTTGTTTATCGATTCCTCATTGTTCAATTTCCTAATTTTCTTTTATTACCTGCGATATATCTACGAAAAAATGTCAATTTTTTTACATTTATCATTCTAATTAATTTTAGGTTGTATTGTTTGTTGTTGTTGTTCTCATTTTAATTATTCCTTAGTTATGCTCAATATTTTCATCACTTGATCATAAAAAATATTTTTTTTGTTCATTTAATTTAAGTTATTAAATTTTTTTTTATATCGTCAGTTCTGTTTTGTTTTTTTGTTTGCCTTAAAGTAGAATTCCTAATCCGACAAATTGATTATAAATTTGTAGACTCAACGATTCGTGTATCTGTAAGTAAAAGGAAAAGAGAAACATAAAAAAATTAAATTCATGACTCAGTTGGAGCAGCAAAAAAAAGAAAATAATATGAAGAGAATTAATTAAAAAGTTCTTTTTTGTGCTGAATGTCGACGCAGAAATTGCTATCGTTAGACTCAAATGTAATTAGACTATTCATGATGAAATGTCAAGGATTGAAAATTAGTTGAATTAATTATTATTCAAACAGGTTAGTGAAAAATGGTAGAATGAAGAATGAAGCCTGAGGATTGAATTAATGGTTTGTGGAAATCTTTGAAGCCATGATCACGAGGTTGGTGTTAGCCGAAGATGTATTTTAATAGTAGAACATGCTACTCAAAATATGCTTCAAAATACATTTGAAGCTGCGTCATGTTGGATTTGACGTACAATTTAATTTGGTAGTTTTTGGAACAGTCGTTTAATGGATCAAAAATCTGACTCAGATATAGATCTGTGATTATAATTTGGTGCCGAATTCAGTTTAAGTCCAGCATAATGCCAAATTCATGCAGGATTCGGCTTAAATCAGGTAACATATGAGAAAATTGGACCAAAAATTGCTTTAAATTGCAATTTAGAAATTACTTTAAAAAGTAATAGAAATTAGCTGTCACGGTGTCGCCAGAGCAACTTAGTGTCTAACAGTTAATAAGATGACGTAACGTAGTCCTAGCGATCATATTAAGCTGTTAGGGTTAATTTTAATCATTAACTTCATTCTAAATTTAAAATAACAACTATTTCATAATCACATTACAACCAATTCTTGAAACATTAATGTCAATTTCCCTGACATTTCGAGAGGTTCTCAAAAATACAAATTAATTGTTAAACAATTCTTACTAACTGCTCTAACCTTTCCAATACGTGATTTGAGATTTAAAATCTACTTATTAAATCAAAATACCAAGCAAAAAATCCTCCATTTCTCTCCGAAGCTTAAACCATTTCTAAATTCACAGCTTTTGTCCTATTTTTAAAAATTCAACAATCCCTTAATGCTTGCCTACATATTACACAAAGCAGCTTTATTTTCATAAATATTTGATTCACAATTATTCTCTAAATTGCTACAAAATATTCATCATTTACAAAAATATCTAAAAATTTGTTTATTAAAACGCAAACCCAAGCAACAAAAATAAAACATTAATATTTAATGGAAATAACTGACTCCCTCAACAGACAGACTAAAAGCAAGCATTAGTGGGTGATTTGGTTTTCCGGGAGATTTTTTTTTTTGACTAACGTAAATTATCGTGACATTGTTAATTATATGCAGATGATATATTATGATTTCATTTCTATGGAAATTTTGTCGAGCATAAAATCGAAAATAATATTTAATTTAGATATGATTTGCTGCTCTGCGCTATCTCTACCATTTCATCAATTAATGATAATTTATTGAAAATCCATTTTATCGCCATAATCGATTGATAATGAATTGGGTTGGATGAACTGTTTGTTGTCAATCGGGGAGATTCAATGGTTTTTTGTAAATATTTTTTGGAAATTATTTGTTGATTGAGTTGAGGGAGGGGGGTCAATGTTTGGAAGGGAATTGGATATGGCATGTGAAATTGCATATAGCATGTTATTGGTAATCTTAATTATTGGTAGTTAAGCTAGGTGAGTCAAAGGGGTCTTTGTGAAGCAATTGGTTCGTTTTTTGGGTCTTTGTCTCATTGTACAACAATTTGGGATCATGGGTTCGAGGCCAGACATGGAAAATTTCCTAAAAATCACTTTTGAGTTTGACTTGGATTGTCTAGGGTTTGTACATCTATTTAAGGTAATGCCAGCTTCGATAAGGCAGCATATATGAGCTAAATAGTCCAATTTGAATATTCAATTCTTAACTTCATGCTCACAATACTCAAAAATGCCAATTAATGCACTTTAATATCCTAACATCTGCAAAAATTATTAAAAATCTATCCAAACTTCATTTTTCCTTTACCCCAACTAATTCTAAAGCATTAATTCTCAGGAACAATGCAAAAAATAAAATTTCTCATCTCAAAAAAAAAGAACCGAGTAAAAAGTTAATGCGGGGAAATCTGAAAAAAGGATAATCCTGCTTACCTCATCAGACATTGTTGTTAGAGTTTCTGTTGAATACTTCATTAGGATGTTGATTGCTAAAGTTTTGTTTCGCTGAACATTGCTAGAAAACAGAAGAAAAAGTACACAAAAAAAATAATATTAATATCGGATTTGGGAAATTCTCTTCTGTAGATGGGTTTTTTTGTTTATTTTGTGTCTATATCTAAAAAAAGTTATAGTTTTGAAAAAAAAGGCAAAAAATATATGGGGTTGGCTGGAAGTTATGTAGCGGTGAGACTTGTTTTTGGTAGGATATGACTATGGTGACCAACGGTTTTAAGCATAGACTTGTAAAAATGATCAGCAGATGGTCATCGTGACTCAAATTTTAGGCAAACCTTTCCCGAATGGACAGCCAGTGTTCTTTATATCAAAATCAAGACCTCCTAGTCTTGGTCTCGAGATTAAAACCTCGAAGAATTCTTTTATAGTCTGAGTCTTAGTCTCGGTTTCAAAAATTTGTCAAAATCAAGACCTCGGGCAACCCTAGAGCACAGACTATTGTTTGACTAGCTATATGCCTGGTTCAAGGGACGACATGATGCTGTCTAGATGCAATGCCGTCTAAAGTCAATTAGCAACAATATTAGTCATTGTTAATGCTTATTTAAATTGGATTAAGACTACATCAGTCGTCCCTAGAACAGAACATACAACTGGTCAAACAACAACTTGTCTATTTGAGTTCCATACACTGTTATCTTACTTTCAGCAACAATATTGTCATTTCCTATCACTCCATAATATCCAAAACGACCCCAAAATGGGATTTCCTTTAATATTTCATGACAACAAAACAGCAAGCACAAGGAAATGTACAAGTGCATTAAGAGATGTTGATCATAATCAGTGGTTGCTAATGGTAATATTGAATATTTAACGAATAATGTGGATTTTTTGGTTTTACCACATGAATATGTGGATAAATATGGAAAAAAATGAAAATTATTGAATATGGCTTCACAAAAGCCACCAGTCAATGTATGTGTACATACATAAAGTCTCTCCATCTCACTCACATTACGGTATGTGAATGAGAGGCATAAAACCGAGACCAGATTATTGTTCCAGGCAAAAATATGAATAATTTCACATATGTGGCTTGAATTATGACCGCTAAAAAATAAAAAAAAAAATTTCTCTCTTCTGCTCGATAAAAATTTCAACAAGCTATTGCAATTTACAGCAGCAGCATCAACACACATACCAGAAGAAACAATGAGTTGTTGTTGTTGGACTTTATGTATCGCATTAAATTGATGAACATAAAAATTGTATTGAAATTCAATTGAATAAAATATTATCGAATATAATGTTACGAAAAGTAAGTGCGAGAGGGTAAATAATGAAGCCCCAATGTCCAAAACATGATGGATTGCTCTTGTTATTTATTTAATAATTTTTTTTTTCATACACTGACATTAATATGAATATTTAATTGGCTATTTATGAGATTTATATTATTAAAAATACACCGCATATAATACAATGAAACAAGTTTGGACAATTATAAGGGATGGGGATGGATTGAAGCGCTATATTTTGATGAGTTATAATGAAATAAATTATTCAAGGTGTTTTAGTGAATTTTGTGGAAGTTTTTTGGGTAGACAGTGATGGATTTCATTAAAATGTGGTATATTATTGAATAAGTGTGTAATAATGTATTCGGATTGCAGTCTGAGTCATTTATCCTCAACAGACAAAGGGTATATTCACTTAAATGAGCTTAATCATGAGTAAAGTCAATCAATATAACTGAACATGCTCAATATTGTGAGTTTGTCTCATGGCTCTTACCCCAACAGCCCTAATATTGATAAATAGGTAAAAATCAGAAGACATGCTTAGTACAGTGCGCTTCAGATGGTTTTGTGTGTCTTACAAAAGCATACATAAACAGATTCTGACAAAAAATTACTTAATGAGCCGTTTACTTATGGCTAAATTCGAAAAAATCGACTTCTTTACATCCTTACTGACTTACTTCGCTAACTTTCCAAATCAATTGTGAACTATGACTGTCTTCAAATGGCGCCTGAAGCCGACAGAATTGCTTCTATTGATATACAGCTCAAAAAAGCATTGCTTCTTAGATTTATATGAATATTGGGTAAATCTGTGCATCTAACGGAGTCAATTGGGAAGTTAGTCAACGATAAGCTAGTCCTGTGCTAGAAATTTGATCAACTTTCAATCCGAAGTCAAGATTTTTACAGATATAAAAGTAGATTGACTACAACTACTCTAAAGTAAAGAGATCCATCTCATCTCATGCCAATTCAGACCCACCACATGACCAATAATACCATATCAAAATGGACATTAAGTCAAACGACCAATTATTCCCACATATCCAAGCAATTCTCATAATTAAAGTAAATATGATGAAACATATAATATGTATAAGTATTTGACCATTAAACAATGCAGTTGGCTGCATTAATGCAATGCTGTTGAACAAATAATCACAATAATGATGCTTAATTTTATCCGATGAATTTTATTTAACCAACGTATATCTCCAGGCAATTTTTTTCCAGTTTACATACGGCTTAATATAGTTCAATTAGTCTCGAGGGATAATTTTAAGCAATTGTGAAAATATTTTCAAGTTATTTGTTAATTAAATCTTGAATTAAACTGACCGAATTGGACTTCCAATCGATCAAAAAAATCTGACAACTTTAAGAATCCTTCAAAATATTCCAGCCCCTCCATATTTAATTCAGCATGCAATATTATAAAATATAACAATAACTGCATTTTAAAGCCATAAGAAGAGAATAAGCAGAAACGGCTGAATGAGTATAAAAAAATGCTGCAACAAATAATGGCAATAATAATAATAAAATCCATTACACAACCACACTGACCATAATGAGAATTGTTTTGGCTGACCAAAAAAAAAATACAGTTTGCTGCATTCGATGGATGTTAATTTTAGTGGCATTTTAAAAATGCGCCATTTGTGTGTATCTGTGTACATAATAAAAATTTGAATGAGGGTTTTTTTGAATTTTTTTTTTAAAAAAATCGCAATCATTTCAGAAAATAATGAAACAAATAAAAAAGAATCCGCACCGCAGATGTACAATTTTTTCGACACAGAGAGGAACATTTCATATGCATAAAAAAAAATCCTTCAAACACACGTCGGTCTTACCAAACAATCAATATCACACATTTGTTTGAGGTTCTGTCGCTATCTTTGCGTTCTAGGCTATTAAAATTTTTATACAGAGATTTTTTTTGCATTTATTTCATTTTTTTTTGTGTGTGTATTGGAAATTTGTGGACATGATGAAAGCTGAACAGAATAAAAGACTTTTTTATGGGTTTGCTCGTTAATTTGATTTTCTCTCTGATTAATGGATTTTTTATGAATATTGAACAGTTCAAATGAAATTTGGAGGATTTAGATAAATTTTTGGGAAATAACTGTCTAAAGAGGCTGTTTTTGTGGAAGGGGGAGGACATCCTTCCAGGGATTCCGAATTCTGATGCTGTTCCAACAGCACAGATCGATCTTATGCTGGATTTTGAATCGATTTACCAACTTGTGACTATTCTGGTGTCTATCTTAGATCAATATTTAATGTCAATTAAATACAACTAGTTACATGATGTATGGCATATGTGCAGCCCTTTTTACCCAACCCATAACAGGCAATGAGCATGCTTTCATGGTACAGAAGATCACTAAGTTACCTAAAAGCGTTATTTTTGCCTGTTAGGGTACATTGCCTGTTATATTGCTTTCAATGTACATGTTGATTTCGGAAATGATCAATCGTAGACTTTAACATCCCTAGTCTGATTGTGAGGTGGTTATTCTTCAGATTGGGTGGTTTTAAAAGCCCTTTACTCTTTTTTTAATGAAACTATCCCAGAACATTGCTTGGCAGCAAACGATGGATTAAGCGGTATCATGGGATACTACTGTAAACTGTAGATCTAGGTTTGAAATGCATATAAACGCGCAGCTATAGATCTTAAGGCCTGAACAGCTAACGTTTATTTTTTTATAGGATGCTACAAAAATTATAAATTTAACAATAAGTCAACCTCGGTGTCAGACTTCAGCTCCCCTCAATCTCCCTACAGACCTGCCATTGAAAATCCTCAATTTCACCTTCCCATCAATAATACCAACAAAATGCGGCAACCTCAAAAACATTCTCATAACATTCGGCACTCTAAAAAATCAAAATCACCCCAAACTCTATTATCACAGTAAAAAAATCCATCACTCCACCAACAATATGTCCACAGGACATCTTTAATGGATTTCAAATGACACAACCGAAGAGATATAAACAGATTACAGTGATGGTCAATGGAGACCTTTCTCCTTCCATGTTTTGATTACATATTTTTTATTCTGTGTGCTGTTGTTACGCAGCATACATATATTCAGATTTTATCCTCTTCAATAATGCAAAACTGATTTACAGAAAAAAGAAAGCCTTTCAAATTAGAGAAAAACAAGTTTTTTTTTTCATCCTTCTTTAATGTATGTTGTTCTTCTATGCTATATAATCCTCTCATACTCTCGTATTTCTCCCCTTTTTTTAACATAAACGTGTGCCTGATGAATACAATGATTACAAGAAAGTATGAAAAAAATAGACAAGTTTTTTTAAGGATCGGATTATCTTAACTATAAAAAATGTATCTACGTAAAGAACCTGGGTAATGATGTAATCACAAGTTTGTGCTTATGTAATATTAAAGATGTTGTTTTGTTGGCTGTTGCTGTTTAGCCTTTAAAGTTTATTTATTTACCAAGGATGAACATAACTTGCAAGTTTTTTTGGATGGTTGACGGCGAAGATTGAAGAAAACTTTACAAGTGGATCAAATTAAAAATATATTTTATGGACATGATGAGCAGATGCTTCATGTTTAAGACACAAACTTGTCTGATTTATGCAAAAGTTTGAAGGAGAAAGTTGGAAAATGCTTCAATTTTTTTAAGGGAATTTATGAAGTTTATTGTGACTTATGTCATGATGTTGAGGTTGACTTGTTTTACTTAATTGATCGGGGTTTGGAACTTTTTATGAATTTTGAATCAGGACTGTTGAATCACGCGTTCCTGAATAATAAAGTACCGAAATTAAGCCAAATCTTGGAGTCACGGCGACCTAGTACCGAATTTTGGATCAATTAATCGACTTGTTCAGTACAAGACGACTTATTTAGTGACTTGCACAGCTCGAGGCTAAAATCAACAACTTACCAAAGTATAGGCATTGTATTTGACTTAATGAGGCATACTGAAGACAAAATCATTGTCTGGGCAGCTCAAGAATTGATGTGAAAAGGCAGACTAATCATAATACTGCTTTGTACCTTTTCCAAACCACCTATCTGATTGCTAGATACATGTCCCAACCATCTCCACATCCATCCACATCTCTACAATACCCTTACACAAAATAGACACAAAATCTCTCAAATACCCCAAAAATAATCACCAAAAATTCCATCAATATCCGTAAAATAGCTTATCAATCAGTTGAGGACACTCAATAATCCATTTGGTAAGTAGATTCACCTCATGATCTCCATTTTTCAATTTCAAATGCCCTTATAATAGCCATACATCCCCTCCCCTACTTCTACATACTCAAAATGAAATAAAAAAAAGTTTAGTCATTGTGTCTATCACTCTTAAATACATATTCATCCATTTAATAGGCAGAAAATCTCTCTCTTCATTTTTTTCACTTTCATTTCCTCTCATTCGTCGGACATAATACGATACAAATAAATAAATAAAAAATAAGTCCAATATGAAATCATTGAAATCCCATCATATATCCCATTATTAGCTACTAGAGAGAGATTTCAAATCAAAATGAAAATTCAACGACAACAATGTCGCTATCAATAAATTTATTGTGCTTTTATGAGTGAGACATTTATGGCATTTTTTTTCGGATATTTTCCTTCTTCTATCGCTGATTTTCTTTCGTAATAAAACATTTATGAAGCTATGAGATGACGGTCATGAATTTTTTGGAAAACAGTTGAAAATATTTCAGGGAAATTCAGGAACTTTTAGAGAATTGATGAGATTTTGTTAAAGTAAAATTTAAAAAATTTAAAGAAAATTTAAAATGAAAAAATCAAGAAATTTTGGCCATTTCAAAAAAATTGAGATCAAAATCCGAAAAAATTCAGGAAAATTCAAGTTTTTTAGCTTTGAAAATAAGGCTGGCAACCTGCTTGACCAACGCAGCGTATGAAACCAATACTCCGTAAGTCTCCGCCCTCATATGTGGCTTGAATTAACGATCTTACTCCACGAGTAGAAATGGTCATGGTACATGATGGTATAAGGCTAAGTGTAGCACAAGGTTACATATTTTACGCAATTACACATATTTAAGGGCAACCAGAGATAGAGCTAGCTTCAGAGGCCACCTAAGGGAGGTCTTGGTCAGCGTTGATCAGTTGATCAAGTGATCTGCACTTACTTCACTGGTCATGCAGAATCTACAGTAGATCTGAAGATTCAGCAAATTAATTATGAAAATTTGATGAATTTTTTAGCAACTAAAGCTAATTAAAGTTGCTAAATTTTAATTTAATATCTAAAATCCCCTCCCAAACCCCAAAAATCCACCTCACCCAACCCAACTCTTATAAGAAAAGCAAAAACAATAAATCAATGAATCGAATGATTTTATCCTCATATATGCTTTACCATTTTGCTATTGCTTGCCTTTAATACAATACTTGTACTCTGATTTCATTTCATTTCGTCTTTTCGATTCCTTAATATCCTTTCTTCTCTTTTTTTGCCTTCTTTTATTATTTTCATTCTTTATTTCGGGTAAACACTGAACTGATTGAGATGAATGAATTCAGTTCTCAAATTACTTAAGCTTTCATTCGTGCTGATGTTTTTTCAAGTCTCACTCCCAACATTATTTCCATTCTTTTTTTGTGCTCGATAACCACTTTTTAGCTTTTATTGAGCATTTCTCATGCGATGATTGTGAAACAAGTTGGGATGGTCTAACAAAGTACAACTGAATTACATAGATGAATTGATTTTGTGAAATTAGGAATTATTGGACTAGAAAATTTCTTGGAATTAATAATTATGTTAGTTAGTGTGTTGATATATTGACATTGATTCGATGTTAGGAAGAAGAAAGTGATTAGGAAAATTCTTGGAAGTCCTTGTTGACTTGCAAAACTAATTTGTAGTTTGATTGGAGGTTTGTGGAACTTTATGAGATCATTTGTGAGTGAGATTAAGTGTCTGGTGCAGTGGTGGGCAACCTTTTTTGTGGTATGACACATTTTAGACTTAGAAAATTGTGACATGACTCACCAACGACTCAAACCTAGAAAATTGTGCATGTGGCACATCAATCTAGTGTACCGAGGCACAAAGGTTGCTCACCACTGCTCTGACATGCGACAATGTTAATGTATTGATTGATTTGTACTAATTGATTAAAAATTCATGAAAATTTTGATATTTCTCGTGAATTGCTAATTAATTTCTAGGTTATGCACCGTCCTTATAGATTAATTTATCATTGAAAGTTCCATAAATGTCATGTGTATTACTGTGTATTATCGTCGACTAATTGTTGCCTGTTCAACTCGGATACAAGGTGTTTTACTGAGTTTTGAGCCCAAAATCAGAGATTTGACACTTCAGTGACTCATCCTCGAGTCGACAAAACCATTTGAACTAGTCATCAAATAGACATCAAATAGACTTTAACTACATATGCCGTATTCCAGTCCACTCAAGATCAGCATCCTTAAATCATTCCAATCCCCAAAAATCTCCTTCAATCATCAACCAAATCCCACAAAATTTCCCATTCTTCAACAATCTCAAAATCATCGACAACTAACGCGACTTCATAAGATAACAACCAGTCACAGAATCTCACTATATGTGCATTATTGTAATCGATAGTGGCGCTAATGCTCTATTTCGGGTTAAGAAACGAGACACAAGAGATAAAAAATTTTAATTCCACATTCGATTTTTCATTCTGTCACATGGCATGAACTTGACTGGTACCATAACCATTACCAGCAGCAAAATATCTTACTTCTTTTTTTTTAGGTCAAACATGTCTTGCTGTTGTCTCATGATAACCCTCCTCTATATTTTTTTGCCTTTCTTTTATAAAGCGAATATGGTTAATATAGACTAAGTGAAAACTTTTAATATGATAAGAATAAGAAGTGAACATATGGAACATATTACTTACTGCTTGCTTTTTCTCCCACGTTTTCATGGCCGATTTGTATTTTTCAAATTCGTGACACCAGTCAGAGTAAATTTTCTGATAGTCATTGCCTTTGTTCGGTGGTGTACATCTGGGATTGTAACGCAACACATATACAATAGATATAGTAGTAAATTGTGTGAGGAAAGCGATGGGAAAATTGAAATAAAATAAAATAAAAAAAAAAGTTGTATAAGAAATAGAAATCCAATTATTTTTATTGCATTCGCTGTGCATTGTTGGGAGCACAAGAAAATTGAGGAAAGGAAAAAAAGCAGCTTCTTATAGCAAAATGACAATATTGAGAATGAACAGCACCGGAATTTTTTTTCTTTTCACATTTTCAGATATAAATGTGTCCCTTGAAGCGCAAAAATAGCAGCCAGAAAGTTACAGCTGTCTCAGTCACTCTCAATATATAATTTTCATTTCCTCAATCTCATTCCAACCCATACTCACCTATGAGCATCAACTGTGATGCTGTAACTACACAATAACGAGCCACCCAAGTAGCAATCATAACGTCCCGCATCACCTTCATTGACAGAAACCACCACTAGACCACGTTCTGTTGTATCAATATATTTTGTTGGACTATATTTCACCTCATAACTGTATATACATGATTCACATTACACATTCCGACATGTGTCACACATGTGCATATTGGATATTGAAGCATCACGCACAGTTTGAAAGTAGATGAGATAGTCAAGCAACAGCGGCACCGAGGCAGAATGTAAAAAGGAAAGGAAGGAAAAAAAAAGATTTATTAATCAATTAAAATTGTAAGCGACACAGAATAAAAAAAAAGTTTCCCCATTTTTGATTCCCCGATGAGGCATAAATTACCATCACATAAAGTCTCGTCCGTCTCGTGTAGATATATTCTGGTCCCCCGGAAATAGAGCCAGATAAGTGGAAATGGGGAAAAATATTTCCTCTGTCATGTCATTTTATGTGTGTGTGTGTGTGTGTATCATACACAACTAGCTACTCACCGTCCTTTATCTTTCGAATAATGGAACCATGATACTTGTTGATTTTTCAAAACTTCTGGAATTTTAACGAAACATCCCAAGTGTACACTTTGTCCATAAGTGACGACAATTTTCTTCTTTTGTACACTGTTGTCGCATATATCATTTGTATTATTGGCAACGTCCTGTTATTATTTATCGATGTATTTGTGTAAAAATTTTTTCCAATAACGCAGCAGCAGCAGCAATAATTTTGTTGAAGGGATGAAAAAAAAAAGATATTATTAAATATAAAGCTAATAAATTATGTTGTTACATTCGACGTACACATCTGATACTATATGTACATATCTTCACATGCTGGAGAAGTAAGTTACTAAGAAAAATATAAATTTATATCGGGGAAAATCGAGAGAAAATTGCTCACATAAATGAACGAACTTTTCGTACACATATAAATGCATGCATACAGCGTGAAGATTCGCTATGATTTATGATGTTTTAAAAACATTAAGTCCATTTCTGTGCACATGAGAGTCTTCCTTTTTTTTCGGTATACTCAACTTATGGGGGGTTGAATGGAGAAATATGGTGAGATATGGTCGTAGATTTTTGTGTTTCGGTAGAATTTACAAAAATTACTTGAGAAAATGAAGCAGTTTAGTGCAAGGTGTGTGTACTTAAGGTGGGATTTGAAGTTGAAATTGAAGTTTTTTATTTGAGGGGTTGTTTGATGGGACTTGAGGGAGTTGAAGTTAAATGAATTTTTGGGGACATTAAGATGGAGATTAGAAATTATTTTGAAGGGGGAATTAAGTCAAAATGTTGAAATTTTGGACATTTTTACTGCAGAAGATACTGAAAAGTTAATTCGATGTTTTACAAATTTCTGGTGTTTTATTGATTCTCATCTGCCTTATTATTAGGAAACATGTGGTCGACTTCAATATTTTATGGATTTGAGATGAATCCTGTCGACTTTTTCATAAAAAATTAGAGTCTAATATCAAATAATTGAAGAATACAGTTTGATCTACTTATATATTGTAAATTTGGACTTGCTGATCAATCAGAAATGAAGGAAGCAACTTGCAAAAGGGATCATCAGTGGAAATCGGGCAAACTGTAGAAGCGGTCACCTCTGGAAGCCGTTTTTATGTGAGTTTAAGCAATTTTTGACATTTTTCAAACTAAAAGCAATTTTTAATTAAAAAGAGTAACAGAATCTAAATTTATACATTCCAGACAGTCATCACCAACTCCATATATCCCCCATACATCATTCATCCAATTATTTATTCAGACAATCGTTTTGACTATATTTGCTGTAATAATCAACATTCTACCCCTCTTTTAATGCCATATCTATTTCCGTTTCATAAAAATTCTTCAATAGTCCATCTAATTCAATAATAAAAAAAATTCCAAGCATTTTCGACATGCCCAATGTCCACCTCAAAATAACATGAAATAAAACCAAAAATTTTCATCCCTCAAAAAACACAAAAAGTTGCTCCACCTCGAACAGAACCACCGAAAAAAAAAATATAACTCATATTTTCTATAAAGCATTCATCACGTGCATCATTCATTTTTCATATATTAAGTCACGTCTATATGACTCTTTTTTTTTCTCCATCCAACTCGATGCTTACAATGTTAAATAAAAATTGCTTTTTTTAATTTCTAAAATTGCCACGAAAGGACATGGCTGCATAAAAATTTCATGAAATAAAAAAAGGGCGCCCCTTCATTCAGTGTGCAATAAAAGACACAAAAAAAAATATGAAACAAAAATATGCCATAGAAGATGCTCGTTTACTGATTACACTGTGTAAAAAGTTCAGGAGGAAGTGGATGTGCGGAATGGAATGTCGAAATGTCGTAGCATCGAAAAAGGTTAATTTTCTTATCAATTTCATGACATCAGTTTGCAGTTAATGTTTTCAACACTGCTAAATATGATAAACATTTTAATCCGGAAATAATCAGGTTTTTGCCATTTTTGTTTTGCATGTAAACACAAAAAATTCTAGTAAAAAAATTGAAAAATTTATCTCATTTGTTGATTATGGAAAGGGACTTTATGGAATAAAGAATGGGAATGAGAAAGTTTTTTAATTAAATTCCAAAATATCCCTCATTTGTGTACACATTTTTTCACTTTCTACGTCTCTTAATATACTTATAAGCCTACATCTTTCCTACTTTTAATGTATTTTGTATTATTATCATTATTGTTGTTGAGTATTTTATTGGGAAATGTTCGGAAGTGATGTCTTGACATGATGAATGGTAAGAAATACGACTTGTTGCTTATTGCTAAGGTATTAGCGACCAAGTATCTGAAACTGATACTTCTTGGTCTCTTGATCTGTATGAAATTAGCATTTGAAGTCTCAATTGCATCTCAAGATCTCAGACTGACTCAAACCTGGTCAGGAACAACATTGTACCCTCCATAATACCTAGCAAATATAACTGGATGTTCAACTAGCGATGGAGACACTTAATGCTTCAAAGATCTTAAAACTGCATCGTAAGAAGAAAACTGAAATCGAATCTATGACTTTTGGCACGTAAGGCCAACAATCTGTCATTTGAGTGCCTATCCCAATGACTTTTGACCTGTAACTAGAACGGTGAAATTGAAAAACAGCTCCAAAAATTCCCATGAACTGATATTGAACCAATGACTTTTGCCTCATAAAACCAACAATCTTCCATTCAAGTAACTATCCTGACTTAATAACCCAATCTTATTGAGCCCATCAAGCCTAATCTCCCAATAAGACATCATCATCATACTACCCCAAATAGATACTCAAAATAGATAAAAGGTAGGCATAGGCACATAAAAAAAGTTTTCTTTCTTTTTTCTACTATATATTTTTTTCGGCAGATACTTGAATGAGATGAGATGTAAGTAGAGAGAAAGCACTAAAATTAACTAATGACTGAAACGTGAGGAGGAAAAATTTTCTAATTAATATTTTTTTTCTGTGCCTTTCTATGTCTCTCCACAGCTCACACCTCCGTCGTACAGTTGTAATTCTCTTACAATGGATGAATAGATGGATAGATGATGTCTATGTTTGGTATGAATACACAGACAGGAATTGTGTATAGGCAAATTACATCCATGCATGCATGAATTACATATTATGAGTTGGCATCGAGTAAAAAAAGCATGTATTTTTTAGTTCTGTTGGCCACGTTATTAAAGTGAGTGAAAATTGAAAATTTAATGAGAATTATAGCGCACTTCAATATGTAATTGTGCTTTAAATAATTCCTATTTCTGTTGGGGATCAAGGAAAATTGTGGGAAAAGCATTCAAAATTCATGATGAATGTAATGATAGTGTTTGGAAGCAGGTCATGGAATCATTGCTGTCATCGGGGTGATTATTATGATGACTTTATAGATTGTAAGGATTGCAGAGCCCCTTTCTCAATTGTAACAAATTTGTGAATCAAAATTTGGACTCTGTAGCTGAATTGTAGACCCTTAAAAGCTCAAGGAGACCCAATCTAAGCACTAAGTAATTTCCAAACGTTTCGAAATAGAATTGAAAATTCCAAAGCAATGATACAGCAACATAGGCTGGAATTCTAAGGATATTTGGAATTCTGCATCATAATATCATCAATTTCTTCTGAATCTCATGAGTGGCACTTGATTTGACTTCAATGTTCTGTCTAGAGTTGGTATATTGAGCTTGTTGCTATTGAGATACCAAGATTCAGTTTGAAATGATTAATTACAGTCGTCCCTAATTGGCAGAGGTTATCGAAAGATAGAGCTGTCTACAGACATTCTTTAAACGCGGCAATGGGCCCCCGTGCGCCCCAGCCAAGGAAGTAAAGTAGTAAGTAAGTAATTACAGTCGTGGATGCATCCAGGAATGAATCTTCCAACAACAAATCAAATTCAGTCTCATTTTCTACCATTCATCTCCAAAAACATGACCTTAAATACCCCAAAAGCTCCCTCAAGTGACACAATTATCCACATTGTTATCTCCATCCATAACAACCATTCAGCTAACTATAACATGAAATGGTATTAAAAAAAGTATATCACAATTGCAACCGAGAAACACCATAATATTAAATTTATGAATCCACCATTCACTCATATCACTCCATGATAAGACAGTCATACAAATATCATACAATACCACATATTGTTCT
This sequence comes from Chironomus tepperi, assembly GCF_022539635.2. NCBI lineage: Eukaryota > Metazoa > Arthropoda > Insecta > Diptera > Chironomidae > Chironomus > Chironomus tepperi. The sequence continues at coordinate 84,806 of NW_027226153.1, forward strand.
CCATCATGTGAATAAAACAGAAGCATAAAAAACAAAAATTGTTATTTTTTTATGCATATTCTAACAACCGCTTACCTGCAAAAGTCCCAACTCGTACGGTTTACATGAATTCGTATCCTGATCCCAACCGCAATACGGATCTTTCACACATCTGAAACAGCTATCATAACGACGACTACACATAGCCAAATCAATTTGCTTTATGCGATGATCTGTGGACACGTAAAGTGATTTACGCTTTTGGCTTATTTGCATCACTTGTATGGGCTCGTTTTGTGCAACTTCAAATATATCGAGTAGCGTTGATTTTGAATCGCCATCTTGCATAAATTGTACAATTTTGTAGATGCGACCGGTATTGGTGCCGATGTAGAAAACTTTATATTCCTGATTCAATATTTTTATGTAAATTCTGTGGAAATAAAAAAAAAAGAAGGAAAATTCAATCATTGAAAATAAATTTTATGTGCACATGTGAATTCTTTTCAATTATCATTTTGCTGTCTCCCGTTTTTTTTTCGCGCTGCTTTTACCGTACGTATATACATATATTATGCAATGTAATTTCAACCGTGAATCTAGAGAATTGTATATGTTGAGATACTTTTAAGAGGAAATTATTTATGAAAATTCATAAAATTTATTTTTATTTCATTCAGTATTTTTTAAAAAAATTTCTCATCTAAATTGTGTGACATAAATATTATGTTTTTTTCATCATAAATATTTCATATATCGTTTTTCGCTATGACTAGGGGGTAGGATGTGATGGAGAACTATCGATTATTTGAAAATTTAAATTATTGGAGCTACTCAATATATTTTATAGGCTTTTGAAGCTAAATTCGGTATGAACTATTAGAGGCACAAACCTGAAGGTTTTGACTATATCTGGTAGTTCGTCTAAGTCTGCAGGCCTGGACTTTTTGATAAACTCTAAAAAAACTTGAATGATTTCATATAAACTATGAATTCATAAGCAATCGACAAGTAAATCGAAAATTTTTGCACATTAAACGTTGTGCACCCCAAGTTATCGAAAGATATTGCTGTATAAAGACTTCTTTTAAGCGCGGCAATAGGCCTAGAATCTAGAATCCATATTAGGTCTTCGTTCATTTTGGGCTATAACCCTGACTATATTAGCTTATTTTGCTAGATTCTCTTAATACATTACAGAGTACCACATTGATACCCCCAAAATACAGACACCAAACCCCAAAAACCCACAAAAAATTCAAATTTTCCCTCAAATTTTTCCATCCCTAGTTCACCCCCCATAGTGTCACTTCTGTTGATGATGATGAAGTAAAAAAAATGAATAAAATTAAAATTGAAATAACGTTTTTTTCGTCGTCATAAATTTGATTTTCTTTTTCAATTCCACTTAATGTTCTCGTTGGCTTTGATGAAAATCAATTGAGATTTTTTTCCAAAAAAATTATTTTGGAAATTCACAAAAAAAAAAAAAAATTGCTTTTTTCCTTTGAAATTAATGACTCAAGGCATCCACAAAATAAAAAATTGTAATTAATGTTTGAAAATCACATTTCTCGTAGTCATTACACACTTGTTGTTTATGCTGTATATATGGTTTTAATGTTCAAAATGAGAGTCACAGAATATACATTATAAATTAAATGACATTTTATGATGATTCCTTTTTTTTCTGTGTGTCTGTGCAGACTTGTCACTGACTTTATGTCTCTTCTGTCTCTCACATGAGTTCCATTCGGTACCGAAAAATACTTTTTTTTTATTACACCTCGTATAATAATTTTTGAAACATTAATCAAAGTTTTATGACTTTTTATGATAGTTGAAATTTGTAAAAAAGTTGAAAAGCCGGATGACAGAGCATTTATTACTGGGAATTAAAAACTGAATATCTACACGTGTATGAGATACTCTCTTGTTTTATCACCAAAAATGGCGTCTTATGAAAAAAAGTTTTTGATAAACTTTGGATCAAGCTATAAAATTATTTTAATTATACAGTTCTTGCTAATTAGTTCCATTTTTGAGGAATAGTCTTTATGGAGATAATTCTAGAACATTTTCAAGATAAGTCATGAATTTTTAATGTAGATTGTCTAATAATTGATAATAAGCAACCGCTGAAAAGTTCTGTGAAACAGCAATGATGAAATTATGGTTTATGTAAGTTTTTTTGTTGGTTTGATAATGAATTGACCTTGGATGAGGAGCTTTATCTGAAGATTAAAATATAGTTTTGTAAAATAATTTTGAAGAAGTTTGTGTTGATTTAGCAGAAAAAGTATAATTTGGAACAACGGATCTCGAGCAGACTCGAATTCAAGTTCTACCATTTCCGGTCTCATTCTTCTTCCACTTAACTATCAGGCGTTATTCGCTTAATGATATACTGTTGAATGCAGAAGCGTAGCAAGAAATTTTTACTGGGGGCCCGATAAACGGTCTTGCAGTTCTCAGAGGAGGGTCCATGTCCCCACTGGAACCCTGGCTTCGCCCCTGGTTGAGAGGCTATTACAGAATTCACATTTCAGCAGTTAGGTCAATAATTAAGATTATAACGAAGTGCGGAATCAACTTATATTTTGTATCGAGTCGAGTCGACTTAAGCCGAGCTTTCAATACAAAATTCGAGTCAACTTCGAGATCTGGTTTGAAAAAGGAATCTAAATGAGGTTAGTCTTAGGGTATCCTGACATTTTGTCATTGAATTACAATTTAAGTCTCAAGTGGAGAGAAGCTACCATGAGTTTTATACCTGAGTGACTCAAAGCTGTCATTTTATCGCTGATGAATGCGGAATACATGTAACCTAGTACTACACTTAGCCTAACACCACTAAGTAACAACCCCATCTTTCAGTGAAGAGATTACGTTAATTCAACCTACATAGTGAGACGGAGACGAACACAAAGTGAGACGGGGCTCAGGTTAATACAAGGTGCGTTGGTCTAGGACGCCGCCATCTTTAAACTAAAGCTACGAAGCTGACATGTTAGAATTAAATGAACGTCATAAGACAAAAAAATCGCCTCAAAGTCGTCAAGATGCCATAATAAATACATTTACAACGTCATCGTCATGATGAGTAGCACAAGTAAAGCCACAACCAACTCAAAAATTATTTAAACCATGACAAAGCATTTCCATCAATCCAAATCTAAATTTAAAAGTATCATATTAAGTTCTTATTTAATTTCAGAATTTCAAAATTACACCATATAATGACATTTATATTCTTAGTGTGGCTATTATGTAGGCGGTAAATTGAAAAGCATTTCATACTTGTAATTAAGGTCTAATGAGGTATAATTAGAGGGATCTTTTGATTAATATTATATGACGAATACTAATAAAGTTTGTGGGAAACTTTTACAATTTCCTTTAAACTTTAAACTCATAAAAGCTTAGGAATTCTTCTTACAAACTTTTTTAAAGACAATTTCAATAGATCAGCATAACAAAGTCCTTGAAACTTTGCGTTAAACTTCTTAGTTCACACATTTAAGAAGAAGAATTTTTCAATTTTCTTTATACAAATTTTTCCTCGAACCTTAATTTTCAAGCAGCCAAAAATTATTCATGTACTAAGCCTAAACTTATGCCTCATTAAATTTTTACACAATGAAAAATCTTCTGTATACAGCAAAATAATTAATGAGCATTTGAGACCGGAAAACTTTTTTATTTTCTTTTTTGTTCCTTAAAAAAGCTCATTGATCAGCTTTTACAATGTTTCAATTAAAGTACATTTTAAACTTTTTTTTATTCAACAAAAATACCTCAGAAGCCCACACACGCGCCAAGCTTCTAAAAATTCCTCACAAAAGTACAACAACAACAATGTTAAAATTACTAAACTTTTCGATCTCGTCAAAAAAGCCCGGCGCTAAAATTAAAAGCACAAAAAATACCAATATCATGAGAAATTTGAGTTCTGTGGGGGTAATTCAACCTTGCTTTTACACACCACCGACGAGCGAGAAAGCGGAAAAAAATAACATAACATAATAACATGGATGGGGTTTATCTTAATGAGACTTGAGGTCGAAAAGGCTTTTGCAATGCAATAAAAAACAAATTACAGCAAGTAAACGAGTCCTTTATTTTCTTTTTTAACTTTGCTTCTCTTTTGCCGTAATGAAATGATGGAGGTGGAGGGGATTGGAGGAAGATTTTTAGTAGCTAGGGGTTGGAAGTTTTGGGATTGAATTTTTGTGGGAAGTGAAAATCATGAAATTGAGAGTAGATGAGCAACAATCTATACTATTTTTGGTATGTACCCTACCCGGAAAGCACATAACGTAGAAATTACCCAAAATCCGACTCCAAGACAATTTGACTCTGGTTTGAGGCCAGATTACATCGAATTTAGCATTTAATCAGAGGCACGCTGTCCTATGATGAGATTTTCAGCATTTTTTACTTCCTATGACTTCCGGGTAGGCGTGATATGTGTTTTACAGATAAGATATATCAATAATTAAAAGACTTTATGAGTTGAGACACTATTGAGACACTATTGAGACACTATTGAGACACTATTAGGACACAATTGGACACTATCATAAAAAAATCAATAGAAATTTGTAAAAATCACACTTTCTACGCGAATGTCTGATCCAAAGAGGAAGGATGATGAGTCGTTTACGAAACTACCCAGAAAAATGTTTTTCTACTAATCTAAAGCACCAAACATCTTCCAGAATTCGAATAGACCTCCCTAACAGACAAAGAAACCGATCTTAGGTTCCGTACTTGTCTTGCTGAACCATTAAAGCTCTTTGCTTATTGGGGCTCTTTTCTGAGAAAAAATTATGCAAATCTAATCTACCATATCCAATAAACTGACGCATTAACAAAACCATAAATCCCTAAAAAAGAAATTCCCACACCCTGACAAGTACACAAGTCTAAATAAAAAGGAAGCAAGAAAAAACTGTGGAAAAGGTCGATAAAGAAAAAAAGAAGAAAATTTCTATAATTACTTTTTTTATTCTGAGGCTTAGTAAAATAAAAATAAAAAACGGAGAATCAACCTCGACCTTCTCTGCTTCACGCTTCTCTATTAAGTCACTAAATTCACCGTTACAAAAAAACTTTAAAGTCCCTTTTAAAAGGAAGGTGCTGAAAAATTTTTCTTTTTTATGATTATGATGATTTTCCTTTTTTTGGTTAAGTAAATACAGCAGAATATTTATGTTAGACATAATCATTGTGGACGCGTAAAGCAGGAAAATAATAAATAGGCAAAATAAACAGAAGCAACATTTTTGCATGTCTAACATCAATCAATAGAATAACTATATATACAATGGTAGCACATCAGCGATATTTTGTGTCATTGACAACAAGCAAGTAGTGGTAGTTATGCATGTAAATTACTGTAGTTATTTGTTCCATTGTGCACATTAAGGATGATATATTCTAGTTGTTAGATATAATGTATATTTGAAATAAAAAAAAGGCCATTATTTTTGCACAGGCATATGAATGAAAAATGTACTGTATTGTACAGAAGTGAGAAGCAACGACAAAATAATTATACACTGGAGAATTGTCTTCGCTTTTCTGGTGCTTGAAAACTTTTAGAAAAAAAAAATTTATATTGTAAAATAAACGGAAGTCAAATGAATAAGCAGAAAGCTTTTGTGATTCAAAAATTTATGCAAGCAATCTTTTAGTTGGGAATTTTCTAAAATTTTAAGAGATTTAGAGGAGATTAGATGTCAGTTTGTCTGGATAAAAGTAGGTTAGATTATAGACTTTGAAGAGATATGAGTAATCTATGGTAGAAGTCCTTGTAGGAGCTCAAGTGGACAAAAATGCGTCAACGCTGGTTATTGGCACGTGAATGTCTAGTTGCCATGCAGTTCCAATTGTCTTAGTCTGTAATCCCGATTGAACAAACAAAAGTACGAACAAGACCTCAACTGAACCAGAATTAGCAGAACTTTGGGGGTTCGGACTCCAATCAAAGCTTCTTCAATTTGGAGTCCTGCTACCTCTGAACTGGGCATTAGCGTGCCATTGATCAGAGCTCGAATTGGCTCGAAATCAACTCAGTTTCTTTTAAAGTACACTCGATTTCATGCAAATTCAAGTCGTCTTCTATCTCTGTCATAAACGAGTTATAACTTGTTACAATCTTGACTCATGTGGAACATAAATCCAGCAACACTCTAATCACATGTTGCATATTTCCCCGAATAGTAAAAATTGGATAATCGACCAAAAATCTGGCTCAAATTGCCATAAGTCTGATTTGATATCAGATTCGGATTAAATCCGATGTCATAGCAGAGTCACGCTGGTTTGATGCCGAGGCTTGCGGTATTCGGTATCCCTTCTACTATAAGCAATGTTCCTTAGGTGATAACTAAACCAATTCCATCAAAAATGCGCTCTAAAATTCATCTTAATCGCACAATTTCCTTCAATCTCCTCATTCTAGTTATTATTTCTTTTTCCCTTCATTTTCAATTCCCATTCTTCCTTTAAAATTCATTGGAGGATTAATGTGCATCAAAAAAAAGTCTTCTTTGTATCTCTTCCTCTTTTTTCCTTTCCATCATTCTCAACTTATAAGCACTTCGCTCTATTTCATGCCATAATGAACTCATTCACTTCAATATCCAAAGCTTTGATGTGTACAGAACATTGCTTCATGTTAATGCATCTCATCATATAACCGTTGCTTATGATACAGATTAAAAAGTTTTTTTTTTTCATTCTTTTCTTGTTCCTTATTCTACAGCTGTCATATGCAGTCTATTTTTTAGATTATTTTTTTCATTTTTTGCCTTCATCCTTGTGCTTAACAACAACAAAAAGGATGAGTCTTTCACGCGGAAAAATATTATGCACGAATTATTTAATAACATCAGGAAGGAATTAAACATTTTTTTTTTATGTTTTGTTCAAGGAGTTTTGAGAAAGCTCGAGGAAAGTTTCATTTGAAATATTTGTGGCATTTGCATATTTAGCTTTCAAATGTTCAAATAATGTGAGTCTAAATAGAAAATGGGAAGGGGTGGAAACTTTAGGGAACTCAATTTCAATTCACATTTTGTGAATACAAAAGAGAACGAGAAAGACCCAAGTGCTCGTACAGAGAGACTATTGATAGAGAATGGCATGTCATTAGGCAGATATCGAAGTCGATACACTTGAAGTCGACTTGAGTCGACTCGACTTGACTCAAACTAAGTCTACTTATAGTCAAGTCGAGAAAATTAGGCATGAGCTCTGGCATTAGGTTTCTAATAATTGACAGATGGATACCAGCGATACAGCGAGCTTTAAGAGACTTCTAAGGAAGATCAATATGGGCGTAGCCATGAAGGGAACAATTGGGGCCCGGTCGCCTATTATAGATACACTTCTGCAGCTCATGTATCGTAATTAATCTGTACGACTATCGAATTAAGTAATTAAATGAATACAAAATTGTGAGTTCCAAAAATTTGAATTTTAAACCCTAACAGTCAAAGAACATGCTTTCATATTACAAAAATCCACCTCGGTACCTAAAAGCTGCAAAAATTAGCTACTAAAAATTCTAAGAACTACCTATTAGAATCTATTTCAGTTGACAACATCACAAAATTTCCAAAAGTCATCCCTCTTTCTCAAAAAACCCCTCCAAAAATATGAGTTCTGCTCAGCAACACACAAAAAAAAGTTTAAGCTTTTAATTTTCTATTTGAATAAATTTAGACGAGAGTTTTTTTTTCTATATATTTCAAAAAGCGGAATAAAAAATTGAGAATAGAGAAAAAAAAATTGTTCACAAAACAAAAAAATGAAAATCGGATGAGAATGAAAGAGCGTCAAGTGAAACATAATATTTCAATTTAGATCCGCAGACTTTACTCAATTTTGTGATTAAAAATCAATGTGGATGTTAAGCAAAGATTGAAAAATTTGTTTGCTCCCTATATCGAAATAATAAAAGTTTATATTTTCCTTTGCGGGATGTCAAGGGGTGGGTATAGGAATTTTTGGGTATTTTAGTGGAACTAAGACAAGAATTTTGATGCAGTTATGATCATAATGTTGATATTTTTGGTATATTGTGTTGCCAAAGAATTCCTGGATTTTAGAGCTCAAAATCGACTTGAATTTTTCATCAAAAAGTCAATTGAGTATGGAGTGAGCTAAAGTCTACCTTTTCATGCAAAATCTGAATTGACTTCGATTTCTGCTGGATTGAATTTCTACACTCAAGGACGTTAAGTCTGTTAACATTCCGAACTGCCAGAACTGTTTTCGAAGATAGAACCTGCTTTAGACGTTCTCTCTACGCCTCAATGTGCCTATGTGAGTCTCAACCAAGAATGCAGGCCAGTAAATGATCAAATCGACACATATTCACTCCTAGCTTATTGTATACTCTATAACAAGCTCTCTTGAATCAAATTTCAAGTTTTTGCGCTTAATTATGATTCATCAATCCCATTGTTCTTGTATTTTCAATCAACAATGAGCCATAAAGACTCACAGAACAGATAACAAGTTCCAGTTATTGACCATACACACTACAATGTATTACAATGTATAATTTTCAACAATAAACCTCCAAAAATCACCAAAAAGTGATCAATTTCGCTAACAAAATTCCAAGAATAATCCATCCACAACAGCCCATTGTTTTAATTAACCTAAAAACCAAAACTAGCCATCCATTAAAGTATCAAATATTTAATATTTACCAGAATTTTGCTACTATTTTCCACATTTTAATTCATTCATTCCTCTCGCTTACCCCACCAAGCATTTTATGTTCCAGTTTTTTTGTTTTCCATTCAGCTACGATTAAAAAACCAACAGTAGCACTAGAAGTAATATGAATAATATTTTTTTTCCGCTCTATGAATGAAGTACAATTCAATGTAGATAAATATTTTGTTCTATGATGTGTATGAATTGAATGTGCAAATGTGCTCATACATATATAGTCAGATTGAGTATAAAAAAAAAAAAGAGTAAAAAGATGCAGGTAATATGGAATGGTTATAAATAACAATTGTGAAAACTCAATTATTAAAAAAAGAACTATGAGATGTATACGTATCATGCATTGTATGTTTGACTATAATAGAAGAAAGCGCAAAAATAAAAAAAAAATAAATTTAGATGTTGCTATTGTGGTTTTCAGCTGAAAATAATAATTTTTTTTATGCCATTTCCATCATCAAATGAATATGGCCACGGAAAACGTGTGCATGCGAAAATCGGAAGTAAAAGTGTGAAAAATTGTGGGAAATATTTTTTGAGGATTAAAAGGCGCAAATTTTGATGTTTTATGGATGCAGTCATAATTATCTGATAGATATCATAGGAGTGAGGCATAGGACGTAGGAATGGTGTCCTAAGTAAGCAAGACTCTAGTGAGAACCTGGATTATACTGAAGCTATTCCTAATATTGCTTAGAGATGGATTCAGTCCAATTCAGACTTTGCACTAGAGCCATACTAGCCTAAAGATACCATTTTCAGCCTCTTTTATACCATGAGTCATACAGGATATAGACTTGGTTCACGATTTTCACCTAAAAATCCAAAAATGTCAGAGTAGACCAGAATGATGAGAAAAATCGACTCGAATCCATACAGAGTTGCAAATAATTTGTATGAATTTATAAGAAAATCCACTTAAATTATCAACAGTTTGTACGGTTCATACCTGTCACAGTTGCCTGTTTTGCAACTCTAATTCCGTATAAAACTCAGGTCGACTTCAAACTCTAGTTAAAGGTATCAACAATAGAATCAACAGTCGGTATCAAACATGGTATCATTGAAAGATCTGGATTGTATCATTCATACTATCTGATTGAGAAGTTCAGCATCTACACTCAAAAGCTCTTTAATTATAAGTTCAGCCAGTTCAATCTGAATGTTTCCTGATCAGCATATTGCATTTTTCGTCGTTAAAATGGATAGAAATCAGTCTTAATGGTGGTATCAAAGCCACTTTATGTCTTGCCGTTAATACGACGACATTATGGTACCCAAGCAAACAAATGATGCTGTTTGTTCCATTTTCCAACAAGACAAACTGATTCGACCACCAACTCATCTATCCAATCAATAACAGCACCAACTAAACAAAAGGTAAAACAGAACAAAATCTGAAAAAGTCAAATGCTAAATTCACATTTTCACAAATGAACGTATATTGTAGCTCTTTTGTGTATTTCTTTTCAACAACAGAGTAAAATAAAAAAATATAGTAACGTATTATTTCACATATTCACGTGTGTGTGGCAACAGTAGCAGCTAAAAGGCATAATTTAGACACATCGACGCCACTCGCTCATTCAGAATCAGCAAAGAAAATAATGATTTTAAAATTCTAAAGCTTCATGTCTGCTCTAAATTTAATCATATAGAAGGAATATGTATGCATAAAATGCAAGCTTTCATTTCATTTATAATTCGGTATGAATAGGAACAAAAACTTCCTTTTATGTTCAACTGTAGCACAATATGAACTTATAACTTACTTACTTTACTAATGATTCATAAGCTCCCCCTCTAATTTATTTTATTTATTAATAGCTCAAATTAATTTACATAGAAAATTAATTTATTACTTCTTATGTATCCCCAAATGAATGTATAGCCTGTCGTATTAGTAGCTAACTAGCTATGTAATTCAAATTGTGTAACTTGAATGAATGCAAAAAAAAAAAGTAAAAATTTCTCAGAAGGAAGCCAAATAATAGCAGCACGAAGGTTATGAAGTTTACACCTTATTCACTCACTGCCAAAGGCATTAAAGTCAATATAGGAATTATATTTACTTTCTACTTTATGTGGCATAAAGAGACAAAAGAAGAGAAAAAAAAATTGTAAAAGGGAAAAAAGTGTGAAGTTTTATTGAATGTGTGGTGTTTTGGTGGGAATAGCGCATATGGAGGGGGTTATTGAGACATTAGTGGGATTGAGTAATTGAAGATTGAGTTGTTCCCAAACAGACAATGAGGATGAACACCAAAATGAGCATTCTCATGAGTATACTTGATAATAGACGTGTTCTAAGCTAGGTAATGTGAATAACTATCGCTAAAATAAAAACTTGGACTAATAGAACCTTATAACGGTTTGAGAGATCTCAAGGTAGATCCAAGAGCTCATGGGATCACTATGTAAGCAATGATGCAAAAGAACTGTGAATTAGAAACTGGCAGAAGTTATCTGAATACAGATCCAGCATTAAACGAGCTCTAAATGTGGTATTTGGTTCTCGACCGCCTTCGCTAAGGAAGCATCCATCAAAAACACCTTTAAACAACACCATTAACCATCAATTCAATCCAATACATTTACTACCCTTTACTGTAATTGTCTAATTCTAAGTTCCTAAAACTCAAATCGGAAATCAGCGATTGCGGAAGTTTCAAGCGACAATGGCCATGGATCACAATCGATCTGTCCAGCGAAGGAAGTAATAATAAGTAAAACTCAAAAGTCAACCAAGATTTTATATGTCAAATAATACTCAAATTTCATATCAAGTCTAGCCAACTCAACTTGACACAAACATCTTCAAGTCAGCCAATCCAAACAGTCAACCACTCCTAACACATCATCTAAATCATCACACTCAAATAACATGTAATAGGAAGAACATGAAGGCATTAAACTGAAATATCGTGAAACATTATCCGTTTATAATGTCCACAAAATTCACCTTCTTTTTCCAAGAACTAGGTCTGCTGTATGTCGCAATATTATCGTTAATATGTAAGTAAGTCTATGTAGACATTCTTGAGCAATAAATTGATTTTTTTTTTTCGTTCCTTAAAAATTTGTTTTTTTTTCTTCGCGAGATTTTTTATGTCGTTTTAGAATTTGCACAAGCCCGTCGTAAAAAAGACTTTTCTTTTGTTTTTTCGTACTTATTTCCATTTTCGTACTTTTTGCAAGAAAAGGAAAAAAATCGATTGTTAAGCAAATTGAGCGAAATAATCGTACATTTTTTATAGCATTTTGACTTGTTACAGATTTTATGTTTCAATGTGAATGAATAAATTATCACGAAACAACAGTATGTACTCAATATTGTGACACTCTTATCCTCATACTTGTGTCTATACACAAATGGATTTTTAATGTTTTTTACTTTTTTATATTTTTTAGTTGCGAATGAATTATAGAAAAACTTTTTTTTTATTTTCAATTACTACCCATTTGCAATCGGAGTGACTAAAATAAAAGTTTTTTTCATTTCGAATTCAAATTTGTTACTGTATTTATATGGGAAAAAAGGGAAAATATTGTCACCTGACAAATTCACCTTTCATGTTTTCGTCCTCTTATTTTCTTTCATTATTCTGTAATTTTATTTAAATTATTCACGAATTGAGACGGAAGACAACATTGTTCACTTATTGTTGTATAGCAGCGTGTGAGAGTTTTCATGTTCAGATAAGGATTGGAAGCTTTGTGGGGATTTTTTGATGATTTGGTTCAAGTTTAGTGACAACTTGACAAAGCAGAGATCGAAATTGATTCGAATTTTGTATCATGAATAGCAATAATCGGTTAATCAACTAAAAGTTGTAGTAAATTCGAATCCTGCAGAAAGTTAGATTCACATCCGCTTGTTACCGGAATTATGGCTGGTTAATCGGTTAGTGCTATTAGAGCAATGGTTGACAACCTTAGAATACCATTAACCGTATGCTGTATCAGCACTGTATTAGAGTATGTTGTCAATAGAGACAGTATTGCTCTTGGTATTGAAAATTGGCAGACGGAATCCGGCATCAAGCCATTAGAGCCATGGATCACAATTGATCTGTCCCTGAGTGGACAATAATCCATTAGTACTAGCCATTAAATTGACTTTAGCTTGTTTTAACGTCTGTTTTGACCTCTCGAACTCATGGACGTATAGTTAAGTAATTAAGTATGGATATGAAGTCAAATTGACTCAAATAGACTCCAAGTGGACAATAATACGCTGTTGACAATCTAATGTAGTTTAGAGTTCCAGCTTATTTTTGCACTTGGACTCTTCCATACAAAATCCGCAATTGATTCTCGGGCAAAATGTCGCAATTGCATTATCAACTTATGATGTTAAACTATAACAGATAGTATAGACATGTTATATATTGTTGGAATTGACATGGATGCTTTCATTGATGCTACTTTGAACCGGTTCAATCGGTTTAAATTCAAAAACCGGTTCAAAGTTGTAAAGCCGTTTGATAACTTTTTGAGTAATGATGTCAATAGAGACAGCAATTTGCGACTTGGACGTTATTTATGAACCCTTAATTGGAAATGACAGCTAAAACGGAAGCTACTTTTAGAGACATAATATTTTTGTCACAAATTGAATACATGTGATTTATAACCTCATAAGCACTTTTATTGAAAAATGACCGAAAACCAGTTGTTTCTAAATTTTCTTTCTTCTAACATGAAGCCACCATTGATCTGTCCTGAATGGACAAGAAACCGATATAACTAGCCATAATCGTATGCTATATTTCTTTAAATAGTTAAAACGTGATTTATTTAACCATTTCTACGGAGTACGACCAGTGAAGTAATTAAGCATGGATTTGAAGTCAAATTGACTCAAATAGTGACTCCAAGTGTGACAATATATACCCGTCTTATAAAAAGTAGTATCAAAATGCAATTTTTTAAGATATGCACTGTATTACTTACGGCTCTAATGTCCAGTAAATAATCTAGTTCTAACGTATTTTTGTACAAAACGAACTCAAAAGCACATTAAGTTTTGAAAAAGTTATTAAAGTTCTTAGTGACTCTTCCATCCAAAATCCGAGTCTAATTCAACCTCAACCAAAATTCGAGAATCAAACACATCCTACCCACCAAAATTAAATTTCCAACTAAACCATTCAAATTATATCATAATTAACAGCATGACTGCCCCAAAATCAACATCAATCGAGTCACCGTCAACCAAAGAAGACATTTTCAAAACATCTAATTTCAAAAATGTCAACAGCATCTCAAAATTTGAGCTTTTTTATCAAGTACAATAACTTTCTTGATCATCCCACGCAGCTTCCAAGCCTGTCTCATAAACACAGTACAGCAGTTGATTGACTTGTTACAAAAAAAAGAACAAAAAAAAAATGTTAAAGCACTTACTTGTCAACAACCAACTTTGTGAACACAAGGTCGCGTTTATAAAATACTGGATTATTATGTTCATGATTTACAGCCTTGTCCATCAACGGATGTGATCGTATAAAGTTGAGAACATTATCGGGTAAGCTGGATGTGTCAGTAACACATGTGCCGGGACGAGGTTCTGGAACTCTTGCATTTAATACAGGCAACCATGCAGCATTTGAGTTTGCTTGTTCCTTGAATTTTCCTAAGAAATAACAAAAAAGAAAAGTGTTAGTAAATTTCCTTCATTTCCTCCTCGTCTCTCACAATTTTTATGACATGCAGAAGTAAACTTTTCATTTTTGCTTTTTCCTCTCCCTTTTCGAATTTAATTGAAAAAACTGTCAATACTTTTTGCAAGACTTCCGTTTTCTTTCGTTTCATTTTTCAAATTGTCGATAAAATTATTGAATGTGCTTTACAATGATGAATGGTGGCAAGCAGGAGGTGGGGTGGCATAGGAAACTTTTCATTGTTCCAGCAGTGTAATTATGAAATTATTACTTTTATTTTTCATTGAATTATTTCATAATGCAGTGAAGCTTTCTTTTCATGCTCTTTTATACTTGATGAATGGTGAAAATGGAAGCAAATTGAAAGAACTTAAGGTGTGAAGAGCAGACATCAGTAAATGAATAGGACTGTTTTTTATGAGATTGATATGTATCTCAGTCTGGTGAATAAATTTGCTGTGTAAATGTATTCGGAATGTGTACAGTAAGTACGTAATGAGCAAATATGTTGAATTTCATATGAATTTATGAATTAAAATAAGGCAGACTGGAATGTTATACATTTAAAATTAGTGCCCAAGTTTTGTGAGGAAAATAGATTAAAGAGCGAGAGTCTGTCACTTTCTCGACACTTGAATGCCCTTCCTAAGTACATAAGCAAATCATAGCTAGACATCAGAAAACCTCGGAATACACTAAGTTCAGTAGTACATAGAAGTAAGTCATTAAAAGTCAGAGCATTACATGCCTAAGCAGTAAGCTAGAGTAAGTACCAGTCCAGTAAGTCAGAACTGCAAAGTACAGTAGAATCTAGACAATCCCAAGGAATGTACAGTAAGTACAGTAAGTACAGTAAGTACAGTAAGTACAGTAAGTACAGTAAGTACAGTAAGTACAGTAAGTACAGTAAGTACAGTAAGTACAGTAAGTACAGTAAGTGGCCACGATTAGTCAAAACTAAGGGTTCATGATGATACAAAACCAAGACTTTCTGGGCAAATTCTCGAGATCGAGACTTCTCAAGAAACTTTAGTCAGAACTCCTGATTCTCATAAAATTCAAGGCATAAAAGCCATAAAGTCCCAAAATAAACCAATTCTAAATGTTTCAACCTTCTTTCACACACCATAAATCCCCACCATGTCACTTACCATCCCTATCAATTCCACTTCATTCTATTATCGCACTTCCATAATGTCACTTCCTATCTTTTCTCATCAAAATTAATTTTAATTTTGAAGCAAAAAGGAACTGCTCAAAAAAAGCGAAACTGCATAATAATAAAATTATTCATGACTGAATATCATTACAAAAAACTGCATCAGCGGTGCTACTTGTTGTGAATTTAATATGAAATTGTAACATTCATTTTCAGTCTGTTCATTTAATAATTAAGTGAGGAATGAAGACGATGCTGACAAAAAAAAATAAATAAACAGAAATGGAGTGTAGAATATTGTGGAAGTGACAGCATTAAATTAACAAGACTAATAGCAGCAGTAAAAAGCTTGCATTAATAAACAGACGATGAGGAAGTGAGTAAAATTGCATAAAAATTACAGGCATGTATGCAAATGATGTTGATGGAATTGTAGGGAAGCGTAGATGTTCTTATTAAAAAATTATAAAGTAAAATGTTCCCAAATGAAAAAGTCCATAGTCAGGCAGTGTAAGAAGCATAATGAAAAGGCCTGCAACATTCTCGAAATGAAGCAGCACATCATCAAATGTTAATTGAAAGCTTACCATTGAATGCGGAATGAATTTCCGCAATGTCAAAACTGCAAACGGCTGATCCGACCAAACCATTCGTACTTGTTGTGAATGTGGCATAGAATTTTGTCTTATCTGACGGTATTTGATAAACTGATTGAATTTCGTTGAAATAAAATGGAAATTCGCCTGATATGCTGCAGTTGAGGCGAGCCTTTAAGTAGGTTGCAAAGTTTTGACTTAAAATGTTCTTTCCGCCAATGTCGTTCTTGCAGACACGTGCAACACGTGAATATACAGCCTTACCGCAATTTATGTACTCGACAGATGTTTCGCGGAAGAAGAAATAAACATATTCGCCGATGTCAAATGATCCGACAAAATTTGGTTCTGTGAATTAAAGAAAAAAATAATTAAATTATTAGTTTGATTGGATGATTAGTCTTTGATAAGCTGACTGAGAGGACCGAGAGGACTCGGAGGACTGAAAGGATTGAGAGGATTGAAAGAACTGAGAGAACTACGAAGGCTGAGAGAACTCCAAGGATTGAGATGATTGAGAGGACTGAGAGGATTAAGAGAAATGGGTGGATTGGTAGGACTGAGAGGACTTAGAGGACTGAGAGGACTGAGCGGACTGAGAACCCTGGGAGAACTGAAAGGACTGAGAGGATTGATAGGATTGAGAGGACTAAGAGGACTAAGAGGACTGAGAAGACTGAGAGAATTGAGAGGACTGAGAGGACTGAGAGGACTGAGCGGACTGAGAACCCTGGGAGAACTGAAAGGACTGAGAGGATTGATAGGATTGAGAGGACTAAGAGGACTAAGAGGACTGAGAAGACTGAGAGAATTGAGAGGACTGAGAGGACTGAGAGGACTGAGAGGACTGAGAGGACTAAGAGGACGGAGAGGACTGAAAGGACTGAGACGACTGAGGACTTGGAGGACTGAGAGACACTGAGAATCATGACTGAGTCGAGACTGGTAGGGTCAAGACTACAAGAGAATTTTTATGGATGTCTTGATCAATCTAGAGAACCTAGTGTGGAAAAAGACTCAACTTTCGACTACCTAAAGCTCATGTTGCCCAGCAGTACCTCATAATTTAAATAAATCTACATCGTTCCAGAACATAATATCCACACATCCATCCTTAAATTAAAAACTTCACATACTCATCATAAATACATCCACAAGCACATCAGCAACAACATAAAAAAAATCCTTTTACGGTTTCAAGTTTCAAAAAACGGAGTGAAAAAGCAGTCAAAGACATGAAGTGCCTCTTCCTGCAAAAAATATGTGTAAATGCGTCCTTTGAGAGGTTTGCAGGATAAAGAGGAAAAAGGAAAGAGCGAGAGCGCAAAAAAAAAATGATTAACACCAACTTTGACGGTATGTAATTTTTCACAATTTTCATTCTCATCTCATCTTCGCGTTTGCTTTTTGTGTATTCATGAATCCATAGAATTTACTGTAATGTGTTGTAATATTCGCTTGGTGAATGCACAAGAGGAAAATTAATTTCCACACTTTTTGTCGATTCGTTTCCGCTTTTTTGAACACCAAAAGGCTTACACTGTTATTCCTGTGCATGAATGTGACGGCGTAAAATGAAAAAAAGGAATATAAATGCACGGTTGCATGATGGTAGAGGAAAAAGCTTAAAAAAAATTGAGATTATGTATATGTTGCACTCATATCTGTATGATTTGATTTCACATCCACAAAATGGTAGGAAAAGATACGGAAAACTTTTTTTTTTTGAAATTGAATTTTCATTCAAATGCAAAATATTGAGGAATGAAATTCGAAGCTTCTTGCCTGATGACTTTGCCGTTGTATGCGCGAATATTATTGTTGATGTCAAGTCAATGCCAGTCAATGAAAATTGAATTTTCACAGATCACAGATTTATCACTCATGATGTTGCTGCAAAAAGTTCTCTGTGCTGTATATGCTTCCTATTTCTTATTTTTTATCAGCATATTTTCAAATTCATCTTCGCTTCTTTTCATTGGAGGAGCTTAAGAAAATTTGGGATTAACATCTAGGGAAGGTTCTATTTTATAAGACATCGGATTCATTGAAATTCGATGGATTTTCTATGTTGTTGAGCTTTTAAGGGAATACAACACAGAAGAGGTAGATGATGGAAATGGGTAATAGTGTCTTTAGCCCAGTGCTATCTCAACTCTGTTCGCCGTCAAAATTTGTTGGAAATGCTTCGAATCGCATTCCATGCGCAGTTCGGGTTCTGGCTTATAAACTAGGTGTGTTGTGGCATAATTTGCGCACATTAAAGTTTAAAAAACGCTGCTTCAGACTGATTTATAGAATTCGATTAAGTCCAGCTCTAAATCAGATCTAAGCCGGCTTAACTACATTTTTAATTGACTTTTACATGCAATGTACCTTTCTTGATGAGAAACCAGGCATGTAAAGTAAAAAAACCTGACAAATAAAGGCAAATTGACCAAAAAGTTGCATTTCCTCAGTAATTTAGCAACGAAACACTGAAAATTGGCAAAAAGGCAAATTGGAAAGAAAGTCTGCTATGAGGTTCATCGTCATGGAGACATTTAATGTCTAAAATTAAGAGCCTTACTCTTTAAAGCAAGAATCATGTTCTAGAAAGCTGAAATTGCTTAAATATACTAGTTAAGGATGCTAGCAAGCATTACTCTCAACTTACTCTGTTTTAAAGCGAGTCACTGGCTTCAACTTACTCTGCTTGCTCCATACAGACCTCGATCTTTGTCTACTAAGGTTAATTAATCTATTTAGCCTGTAAAGAGTCATGGTACCTCAAACAATTCACAAACTTTACCTTCAAATGGAATATCCTTCAAACAGAAAATTTGTGCATCCTAAACACCAGCATTTTTCTGACACAAAAAATACTTCAAATTTTATACACAAATTTTCATTTCCCCAAACAACTGAGCCTCAAAAGCCCTACACAACACATCATTTCATAAAACATTCATAAAATAAATACCATTCCATGAAAATTCTCATACAACTTCAATTTCTGATTCAGACAGCACCAAAGATAATAAAAAAAATTTTCCTCTACTCTACGTTCAGAACTAGGAGGAAAATTGAAAATCGCATGAACATAAAGAACATAATAATACTTAATACTTACTATCAAGCCATTTCGAATCATATTTTAAAGTTCGCTTAAAGTTGTATTCCTTCTTTCCCGATGTCATGTTATAGATGTCTGAGCGGAAAATGACGGCATCAGCTTTTGTAAATTCAGCATTTGTACCTGAGTACTGTTGTTGTTATTTTGGATGGAAAATCATGGAAAAAAATGAGAAAATATATATATAAAATCCAATATCAAGTAAATTTTATAACTTTTTTGTGCTTTTATAGGAGAAGACATTACTTTTCAATAGATTCACGTCTACACATATACAGAATGAAAGTCAAAAATATATATATATATATATATAAAGCACTTTTTATGTATCGCAAACTCATAAACAAAACAATTTTCTTTTCCTCTTCTTTTTTGCACTCACTTCTTAAGAAGTAAAGCCAAGAAAATACCATGAAATTTGTTTTTGTGCTTCTCATCGTCTTGTTCAATGATCCAATAAGGTGAAATTTTTCAGATTCTTTTGGGAATTTGACTTTTTCTTCTTTGAGATTGAAGAATGATTTTTGGGGAGTTTGTGACTGTTTTGGGGGATTTTGTGACTGTTTTGGGGATATTTTGGATCTAAATCTTGTCTAAATCTATTTAAAATGTAGAATAAATCCTAAATTTCATTCTAAATGCATGGATTTGCGTATATTGATAAGAATTCGATTTAGGGATGCGATCATCTTAAGGATGCAGATTAAGGAGCTTTATCGTCTGATTTGCCTCGTAACTCTAGATCTAATTGTGATCTCGAAGAGCTTCATCTTGTCAATTTTGGTCGTAAATTCTGAGCAAACCTTAAATTCGACTCAGATTCTGTATGAAAATGGTTGACTTGAATTTAGTCGAATCCGGAGTTGGCTGAACTTTAGAAGTCTGAGCTCCAAAAGTCCAAAGAAGCACTTCAACTGGAACTCCTAATTTAGCCGAAATTCAATATTATTTCGACACTTTTTGTGTCTGGACTCCAGTTTTTTTGTATCTCGATTCCAGTTTTTTTAAGTCCAGACTCCCCGAAATCCACGTGAGTCACTGCCATATTGTAGACCGCCCAACTCTGCTCCACCCAATATTAAATCCAAATCTCCCACGAACCTACTTCCGAATAATTTAGACAAATATTTATCTTGCATAAATTCTCACCACATTTCAATCCCCAAAGACATATTTCCTTCTAAAAACTCAAACATTATAATTTCTAGGAAGGAATCAACAATAAAACATGTCGAGAGTCCCATTTTCTAATGAAAGCATTATCTTCACAGAAGAATCACATAAAATTACAAAACAATTTGCAAAAATTTCTCCTAAAACTTTCCACTCCTCCTCGACAATTTTTTCTCTATGATCCACAAAGCTGCTTGCTGATTTTCCTTTTAAATGAAACAGCAAAAGCAGTGACGAAGTACTTTTTTTAGTGCTATTTGGCGTGCGAGATGAAAAGCATAAAACAAATAGATTTCAAAAGCATTTTGATATTGATTGAATTTTTATTTCTTCTATTTGAACCGAAATGGGATTGAATTGGATGTTGAGTCACGCTGATGGTGGGATATGGTAATAGTGTGTTGATTTGGATTGGGTATTGGTAAGCTGTAGCTAGCGGTAGAGTCAGATTCAGACAGAATCTTCAGGTCATGATTCAAAATTGATTAAATAAGGCATTAAGAAAGTTGAGACTCTAATTTGGAAATTGTGTCTCTAAACCTGGAAAGCACATGACGCAGAAGTGTCCAATAATACAGCCTTAAGCAGATTTGACTCTAGTCTTAGGCCGGATCTTATAAAATCAAGCCTGAATCAAGAGTCATGTTAGAATTCAAAATTCTCCTTTACAGTAACAAAAGGGGTCACTTGACGGCCACTTAAGCATGCCCCTAAAGCTACCTAACATCCCCATAATCCCCCCTCAAAACAGCATCTGTTTTGTTGTTCTAAAAAATCTGAAAGCTTTTTGATATTAATAATAAGAAAATATGAAATTTTATCTTATTATGTTGATATTATTATTCTCCATAGAATAGACTTCCTTTCTGAAGCACCATAGAGATAAAAAAATTCAATTTTCACCAACTTTCAATTTGAAGCAGCAAGCAAGCAAAAAAAAAAGCTAGCAACTAGCATTGGCACTTATCACAATTGTCGTTCTATACCATAATTTTATTATTTATTGGAATGTCTTTTATATATATCTATAAAGCAGAATGTTCATGCATATAGACACACTCAGCATGAAAATGTTTATTCAACCTGAAAATATTTCAAAAGAAAAAAAAGTTTAAGGAATTTCTTGCTATGGCTGTTGTGCACAACAGTACTGACAGTTTCTTATTCTATGTATATTATGGAGAATAGAATATGCAACTTATTTTTCCTTATTTTTTTCAATTGGCTGCATGAGAAACTTTTTTTTTTTTTTTTTTGTTGTCACTTCTTCTTATTTTTATAATCTCTGCGGAAAATTGGCTTCAAAATTGTTGTCCAGTCTTGCTTTGAAGAAGAATAGTTTTTTTTTATTATTATCTACTTTTCATAAAACGAGATAAAGTATGCTGCTTATGACCATAATTTGAGAGGAAATGAAAAAGGACACATTCTGTATTGATATCTATGGCATTTTAAGATAAGTTGAGACAGTTGAACTTTGATACAATGCTGTGTGTATAATGTTGATTATTGGGGAGATGGCACTGAATTTTTGGGGTGGTTTTATTGAATTTTCTATGGTTCGTTCAAGGCAGCAGACATGCCATTTTCTAATTGTAGGACTGTCATCTTTTGTCCGCAGGCCTGAGTTCTTGGCCGAATATTTGATTGCCTGTAGCCTTTGTTTCGTTGAGTTTTCGAGACTGACACAGGGAATAAGACTAAGATGAATACCGAAACCATAAGAAATCATCCAAATTCTCGACAAATTTCGAGACCTAGAAGTCTTGGTCTTGGTATCGGAAACTCTTAGTATTGAATTCGAGTAAGAACCGAGCCCGTATTCTTAAGGGAAAATCATCATTTAATAGAATTAGTCTCAATATGGATTTATGGTGCACATTAACATGTAGATTTGTGATTTTCTGCATGATTTGATCAATATTTATGAAAAATTATTTATAGTAAGGTTCAGTGCGATTCTGGATAGCAAAAAACACAATAATGACACCGGGATGCCAGTCTAATGACAGCACTACCAGTATATTATTCAAATGCAGCTACAAATCGGCACCTCACCTTCTTAATGTCGATTTTAATGACTCATACCAGAGCTCGAAGTCGACTTGAATATTGTGTGGAGTCGGGTAGACTTGAGTTCACTTTTTCCACACAGAATGCGAGTCGACTTCGATTTCTGACTCAAACCAGGTCGAATTTCGATTTAATTTGATATTTTTAGACTTCGACTCGACTTCGACTCGACTTCTTGATTTGACTCGACTACAAAATCTACTTCAAGCTATCACTTCTACTACCAAATTTCAAGCCATCTCCCAATAAATGTCTTACGTGTATATGTATAGACGATATCTCCTATATGTTAAGCACTTTGATACACTTGAAATAATCTTACCATTGCCGGAAAACTGCCAGGATTTCCATTCTCAACATAAATTGCTGTCGAATTATCTTCCGGATCATATGGACATTTTCCAATTCCCGCACCGATACCAGGAACAAACTCCGATCTCGGTAAATGTGTAAGATTTGACTGCGAAAGAAAAAGAAAATTTGATTTTAAATTCCACATAAGCCCTTTGAGCACCTTTTATTGTTTTACATAAATATCTTCATGTCCTCCTTCTTCTTATGCCTTCTTTCACCCCCTTTTATTTTACAATCAATTCCAATTCCTTCTTTGCGAAGCTAAAAAATATTTTCACAGCGCATAATAATAACAATAATTCATCAGCACATAAAGGAAGGGAAGAGAAAGGGGCAAGAAAATTGCAACGGGAAATAACTAAAGTCAACAAATGTCCAACAGATTTGTAGACATTTTTCCACTCCGTAAATGTGGTCGCTTTCCAAAAGCCAAACAGCAATGAGGGAGAAATAAAATGGCAACAAAAAAAAATTTTTTAATTTTGTACAAACTTTGATAATTAGTGTGGAAATAAAAATGCAAGACAAGGATAATAAGAAGAAGAGGCCAAAACCGGAAAAGAAGTTTTTCATTTTTCACTTTAATCGCCTTTAATTACAGCAGCAATGAGGGGAAAAGGAATGAAATAACTGCAGCCAATTTTACTCGTTCCTTGGAGTCTTTTCATAATTTTTTTTTTTTTTTTTGATTAATTGCGATGCCAAAGAGTACTGAAGGCAGCTAGAAACGGAAAAAATATGGTAAGAAAATATGAAAAAAGTTAAAGGAAGCGAAGGAGGGTCGAGGGATATAAAAAAAAAAAAATAATTTTTTATTAGTACAAATAAATAAAAGTTCCAGTTGAGGAACTTTGGGGACAAGAAATTAATGTAAGACGACCAAATGGATATGAGAAAGTTTTTTTTTGACTCAAAAGACAAAGAATTGAATGCAGTAAAAGGATGAAGAAGGAGGACTTTTGTGCTTCTTGTATTCCTAAATAGAATAAAACAATGAAATTATGGCATAATATAAAAATAAAGGATAAGAGATAGATAGGACTTACATAAATTACATAATCTTTTGGATTATGAGCATTTGTTCCGCAAATGTATAAGCGATTACCATTGTCCATAGATTGTATCACTCGTATATGATTTCTGCAGTCAAATGTCTGAAATATTGAAATTGTAAAAATTTTTATTTCATGCTTATTTTGATTCAATTTTTTGTAGAGTACAGAGCAGATAGACCTCTGTGACCTTAATAAAAAAAAAAAAATGATGAAGAAATTATTGAGAAGGATGAAATTTTTATTTTGCAAGGTGAGGTAACTTTTTGTGGATTTTAATAGATTTTATGTGTTTTTTTAAGTGATTTGGAGCTCACTATGTGGTCTAGGTTAGTTTAGGTTAGTCTAGGTTGGTTTAAGTTGGTCTAGGTTAGTCTAGGTTGGTGTAGATAAAACTAAATATGAGTGCGATGGCTAGGCGAACCCTTATTCATTAAACTATCATTAGCATTGTGAAAAATGTATTATAAATACTAATAAATCAGGAATAAATGTAAGTTTCAACCAAGAACCTCAGGCCTTAATTTCTTGCATTTTAGATGTGTCGCTGTTCAATTTTCGACTGTGTTTTATAGTTCGACAAGACTGCAGACCTTCATTTTGGACAAACCCGGGAAAAATGTAGATGCAAGACAACCAAGCATCCAAAAGAGTTTAATCCTTCTTGTCATCTTACTCCCAACAATTCTTCTGACACACATTCTGAGCTTACTAAAAATAAATCCTAATTTACTCCAGATTCTTAATTTTCATACTTCCTAGACATTCACTGAATGCTAATTTCCATCACCTTGCATCTGCTTTGCAAATAAAAATTTACCCTTCTTTTTCTCATAAATTCTACTTCCTTCTTTCATTCCATGCTTTAGCTTAATAAATATTGAGGTTAATTTACCTGACTTTTTGCTTTTGATATACAATTACTTATATCGCTTCCTGTTGGATCTAGCAGTATGTGGTCCTTCTGTAAATGATAAAAATCAGAGAAAAAAATTTGTTTATTTATGTTTAATTAAGGACGGTATTAAGGTATAATAAAATCTTATTTTGTGCAAGTTATGCCTTGAAGCTAAATCACAAAGTGATAATTTAATAACATAAAAAGGAACGAAAATTAAAAAATGCGCAAGATTGTTCATTAAGGAGATTTTCATCTTATTTCATTTAATTTTCTATTCATAAGTCAATCAGCTTTCATCTTTCTCGCTCATTTTTGTGATTTCATTAGATCACATCTCGCCACCCCTGCCACCCCGCACAACTTCTCGACTATCTTATGAACTTTTTTTTTATAATTGTGTCAAATTTAATTAACGATCTAGTTCCAACGCTAAAGCAATGGACATTAATTAATGAGATTTTGTAGCATGCTCATTTGTGTTTTTAATGAATTTTCATTCAAATATAAGGAAAATATATATTATTATATACATTGATTGGTTTTTCTGAGGATTATTATTCATTGAGTGACAGGAGGTGTAGCTGGGTTTCTGTTTTGATGGATGTTGTGATGAAAAAGGACAAGTTTGGCCGATATATAGGTAAATATTGGTATAGTCGACCATAAACTGGCACTAAGTCCTAATTTTAGGTTTTTTAGGGATTTATGTCATTCTGTGGTGTCACAGTAATGGTTTTTAGAGACTATTGATTCAATTTTGAGCAATTCAGGCTTCATAATTGAGTATCTGACTGATAAAAGCTTTCATAAAAGCTGTCTGAACGTTTGGATCACCACAAGTCAGTACCTGACCGATAGAAGGATTTAAAGGCAATCAAAATCCTGTCTGAAGAGTTGGATCACCACAATCAGGATAGGAATGGTATGATTTACAACCTATCCAATTTCCAGGATCTCCGAACTCACCATGGTCAAAGAAAGCAACAGAAAGTGAGTACCTGACTAGTAAGAGGATGGTAAAATAAACAATTGATCCTAAATCAATCCAGTGCCTCAAAAATAGCCATAAATCTCAATCCCATCCAAAAATCATAATTCATCTCAACAAAATCTCAATCTCAAGACAAAATCAATTCAAAAACATCTCAGCACCAAATCATTCCACAGTGTCCACACCCTCATAATGTCATTAGTTCTCAAATGACGGAAAAGAAATTCATCTTCGAGCACAGACGAGAAGAAAAAAAAATCTAATTAAAATTTTTTTTATTTTTCAAACATAAAATGAATGTTAGCAATGTCTTATACAAGCCATACACAAAGTGAATGAAAGAAAACTGATGAAGCAATTGCTGAAACTGAAGCGACCTTTCATTCCCTTTTTTAAGTTCTTCATCCGCATTCATTTTCCACCCAAACTAAGAATTCTAATTACGTGCACATTCAAAAACGGCGAGACAAGGAGAAAATGAGGATGAAGAAGAAGTAGCACACAAAAAAAAAGAGAGAAATAGCTGACGAGCACAGAGCGAGAACATACAATATAATTATTTAAAGAATGAATTGAAAAATAGAAAAAAAAATCCATTTTGCCGATGCTTTTTGCAGAGACTAAATCAATTAATTTTCAACACTTCTTTTTCTTTATACTTTACAGTTAGATGCAGGGGAGGGTGGTGACATTTTCTTCTATTTTCAATTTTTTCATTTTTTTTTTGTTTTCCCTCCTCATTTTACTTTTTCGAGTTCGTTCTTTATTATCACTGACTGTTGAAGCAAATGAATTATAATGGAAAAATGTAATTGAAAATTGTGAACATAAAATAATCAGTTTATGAATAAATTTTCTCATTTTCTTCTTATTTTTTTTTTTCATTTGTGAAATAATAAATTTATTTGTGATTTTTTTAAAAGGAAATGGGAGTTTTTATGGACGTAGGATGTCTGGGTGTCTCTGAATGTTCTGATTTAGTTATTACTGAATAGTTGATTTTTTACCAAGAAATCTCCTTTAATGACCATGTTTAAGGCATTTATCCATTCAATGGAAATATATGGTTTTGAGCTAGTGCTAAGGGATACCAACTAGTGAACATCATTGATCTGACCATAAAAACATGTAAAAACTAAAAAGGAAAGCCAGTGAGTTAAAGTGACTCAGTGGCAAATTGCTTTAGTATTTCGGTTCCTACTCAAATAGCACAAATCAATCAAACCGGTGGCTTTAGGCAGAAGTGACTCTGACTGGTAGCCAGATCCAATTAAAATCCGGCTTAGTGCTAGAGTCACATCGACTTTATGTATTCTAATGATTTCCCGAGCGACACGATGCAAAAAATTTCACAACATTTTCATTATTCGCCCTAAAAATGGACCAAAAAACAGTTATGATTCCGCCAATGCATATTCAAGTTTTATCGTTAGCTCGGTGATGAAGCGATGTATTAGAGGATTCGTTTTGCTGGTAAGAACCATCTGATGAATTATTAGCAGTGAGCAATAAGAGAACTGGAAAGACTTGGGAAAGACCATTCAACACATTCAAGAGAAGTCGAAGTCGACTCGAATTGAATTCTGTATGAATTCGGGTCGACCTTTCCTTTCAAAATCCTTCAAACCTTTCCATACAAAATCCTTACAGTCGACTTCGAGCTCTGGCATTGATAATGAAGCATCAGAAATCATGAAATAATTTCCTTATGTCTCTTATTTACATACTCAATCTTCAAGTTTAAATACACTCTTCAAAACTTCTTAAAATTCAATTTTCAAGTGCGCTAAAATAATCAACTTCTAAATAACTTCCAAACCAACTTTTTTTTATCATTTCAACTGAAAATGCAAATGAATAAAAATGCCAAAAAAAAGTCACATAAATTCTTGTACAAAAAAAGAAAAAAACTTTTTTAAAATTTCACTTTTTTGCGCATATTTTATGAAGTAGGATTATGACGAAACAATGATGGCAAAAAAAAGTTGTAAGGAAGGAACAAGAAGCAAGTCGATGCAAGGTTGTCATTTTTCTTCTCCGGCTCACTTTTTTATATTTTCGCAGCAAAAAAGAAAGCTTTATCATAAAACTTCGGCATCACAAAAAACACATTCTTCCTTTAAAAAAAAAGTCTTTACAGTCGCGAAAAAAAACAACATAAATAAATAAAAAGAAAAAAATAAAATCGTTGAGGGTGAATAGCTAAGTAAGCATAATTTTAAGTTTAAGCATTTTTCTTCTGCTTTTTTTGTGGAATAATATTTGAGAAAAAATTTTTATGCCTTTTTGTTTAGTTGCAAATTGCAATTTATTTATTCATGAATTTATTAAAAAAAATTATTTTTCTTTTCTTCGTCCCACGCAGGAAGTGGAGAAAGAGCTTAATCCGTTATTAAGAAAAAAGGATGATGAATGATGAATGATAACGGTTGAAAAAGTAGGAATAAGATTTATTGTTTGACTAATTCTAGCGGAAAATGAAGTTTGGATGAGTGAATTTTTCGCTTAATTATTCACTCATAAACTCCTCTAAGCTGCTTCTTTTTTGCATTTATCTTAAGACTTTTTTCTTAAAATAATTTATGGAATAAAATTTGAATTCTAATTTGGTAGTGGGAAATTCTTGCAAATTTTGCGGGTGTTTGGATATGTCAAAGCAGTGAAATATTAGAATATGACGAAACACGTGTCGTTATTGGTTATTCAGCTATAACACTCGGTTTATAATGAAGTCACAAGAGGTATTGAACATTTTTGAGTGATTTTCAAAACTCAAACTCAATGTTCAATGAACTACTCGACATTTTGCTTCATAAATATCTAAATAAACTTTAAAATTCATTTATAAATATTAAATCATGGAGGGCATACGACGTTGAAATGCATAATTCAGTCCAAAGGCAGCGTGACTTTAAATCCATCCCAGATTTGATATAATTCGGCTTCAATCTAGAGAAAAATTGTCTAGGAGTCGCCTTTTTGGATATCCAAACTCCCAAAGAACTATCAGCTCTAGTCCGACTTTAATCTTGAATAGCACAAATCAGTTAATTGATCAAAAATGCAGCACCAAGCCGGCATGATTCTGACTTTATTCCAAATTTGAATTTGTATTGATAACCAACTTGTGCTATTTGGAATTGTCAAACAAATTTTAAAGAGTTTAGCCAAGAACCTTGCATTTCCTGTAATTTAGGTTTGCAGAGTTGCAGTCTTGGACTATAGCATTTAATTCTTCCATAGCTGTAGGCCTGCGTTTTTTGCCTGCATGTCTTGAATTTTAGATAAATCCTAATTTTTTACCATTCAAACCAGAACGACACAAATGAAGAATGCTTCGATACGAAACTATAAAGACTCTACTAGGGAAAGACTACGCTAATCCTCTTTTAATTAACACCAAATGGAATCTGCCTAAATTCGCCATCCACATTCATATATCATTTATATCATTCCGAAAATC
This sequence comes from Chironomus tepperi, assembly GCF_022539635.2. NCBI lineage: Eukaryota > Metazoa > Arthropoda > Insecta > Diptera > Chironomidae > Chironomus > Chironomus tepperi. The sequence goes on from NW_027226153.1 coordinate 114,082, forward strand.
TTCATCTACAAAACTCTCATTCACAAATTAATTTGAATAAAAAAGCAATTCCAATGAATCAACAAAACATTTTTTGTATGTTAAATATCCAATTGACTCTGTTCAACCACCAACCAGTTAATGAATGCCAATATTGTTATTGTTATCAATTGTTTAATCACTTTAATGATAACAAATAACACCACAAATGATAGTGTTAATAGTGAAGCTTTTCAAACAAAAAATTGTCATCAAATTAATGAAAAGAACTTAATTTTAATAGCTTTAATCAATAAATTAATAATCAGTTTCATTATGTGCCATTAATTACAGAATTAATTTCATCAAATATTTAAATGAAAAATAAAAAAAAAAGTTTTTTAAAAGCGAAGCATTTTATGTCTCATTTCATTTATGTCAACATCCTTTTTTCTCGGCAAATGTCAAGGTACAAAGGTTTTGAGTCTCTTTTTTACCCTCAAATATTGACTCTCGAAATATTTCATTAGATCAAAAAAAAAAGTCAGATTCGTTTTAATTAAATTTGCTTCAAATTTGAAGAATAATGAGAAGGGATTGAAGGTCAAAGGTAGAGATTTTTTTTTGTTATTTTCAGTTCCTAGCTTTATGCTAAAGGTCAAAATTTGAGGTAGATGCTGTAAAAAGGTCATCCATAAGTGAGGTTCTTCAAAGTTTGTAATTATTTGAGATTCTTATGAATTAAGTTCCTGATTTAAACCATATTTGGCATCAAGCCTGAATCACTCCGGTCTAGAACCCGATTTTTCAGCTATTAAACGATTTAAGCTACTCAGTTCAATGTCTTGTATCCTTCAAAACAGGATGGATTGGATTTTGTATGGAATCGAGTCGACTCAAGTCAAATCATACAAAATCCAAGTCGACTTCGAGCTCTGCTTCAAAATAACAAAATAAGCATTAAATGTAATCCCAGACAGTCTTTGTCAATCCATTTACATTCATAGTACACATTATAAGTGAACGACCACATAGTAACTCTTCTTTTCATCAACAAAATAGCTCAATTGTACCACATCACTTCAGATAGAAATTTTTTTTCTTGATGGCTATCAAAAATATGTACCTTTCTGTCCAAACAGAGGCATCAGAGATGATGAGAGACCTTTTTTTAACAATTTTGTATTCGGACTGACATGAATTTAATGGTAAAAATCCTTAAATAAATGTTAAAGACTCTGAGAAAATTGAAGGAAAATTGAGAGAAAGTTGTGGAAATTTTGGAATTTTGTGGGAGTTTGGGGACTGATTGTCATTAGCTTTATACTCGGATAAAGCAGTAGAACAAGAGTGAATTTTAATGGCAAGTTCCACAAATTTGTTCAAGAAAATTAGCCAGAAGATTGGCAAATTCAACTAAATGGACCAAAATACGTTAGAAATTTACATCAACTGGACATTTCCCAGTCATCAATTAGTTATACCGTATTTTTGTCCAGTCGGGAGGCATAAGGTTGACTATTCGCAGCCTATTCCACTCGGGGATTACAGTGAAGTCCGTACCTTAATTAATAGACTCAAAAGCACACTCATCTAGATGACCATGATCTTTCCCATATTCAGTTTAAATCCAGCACTATGATAAAGTCACGCTGACCTAGTTAAATCAATTGAAGGATTTTGGATCAATTAACCGATAAGCATCCGACTTAAGGATAAACAATTAGCTCCAAATTTTCAAAAACAACACAATTTATTTCAATAAATATGAAGAATCCATTCTCAAAATAAGACTTAATATCCAGCACAGCAAAAAAAAAGTTCAACAAGATCTCAAACACAAAAATATTCTTCTTTAATCATCTTCAAATTGTGTACCCTCCCAGATAATTCCTCTCAATACAAGCTCCATTATCCGCCTTCTAAATTCAAATTTAAATAAATCCATTTTTCGGATCAAAAGCAGCAACACAGAAAGTCTTTTTATTCACAAAAGAAGAGAAAATGTCCCAAAAAAAAAAAAATTGAGTGAATGAAAAAAAATCATAAACAAGTTAGAATGAGTCCATTAGACGTCACATTCAGATCCATCATCAGTAAGTAAATTTATGTTTGTACCGTACATAACACAGAGTGTGAGCAGTAACATAGCAATTCGGATATCCTTTACCCCCTCCTATTAATCCTGTCCCATTGACGATTATGTTTTTTTTTACAATATTTTAAATGATTTTATCAGTGCTCCGCATCCGGAAAAGTATATACTTTTTTTCTTTTAAATAATGCTGAACCGGAAACATTTCACAGCATGACATCTCCATCTCACTTACTCGTACTCTTTTGGCTGATATCTGCCTTAGAATTGCTTAAAGCTTGTTTGACTTTTTTTTTTTGTTCCGTCTTGAAGGAAAACGTTGCTTAGAGTTGGAAATGTTGTCATGCTGCCGAACATTTCCTTGGATATGTAATGTGAATTGTAGTGAGGTAGAGCTCTTTCTGATGTTTTCTGACATTTTGTGGGTTATTAAAGGATGTTTTAGATTTATTTTTGTGGATTTTATGTTTGATTTGTGAGATTTTTTTGGGATTTTTTGAACAGTGCCAGTTCAGTATCTTCATCTTGTTCTGTAGGTTGACTGTGACAGGTTCTCCGGTGCTGTCTATTTAGTATGGTTAGCACAGTGAACTCTGTCATAATTCTAGAGTTATATGAATCTAAAACAGCTGAATCACCTTAATTAGGTACCAAAATACTAAGCTACTATCTCTTACAGCCAAAATCATGCTCAACAATACTAAAACAGCTGTTAATTTTATGCTAGGATGCAATCCAGATTCACATTCAACGTATCCGAGTAGCACGACCTGTTGACTAGTACACCGTGTCGCTGTATCAACGGTAAGACTCGAAGTTGACCTAACGATATCAAGACGACTGATTTGTGACTGATTTGACCAAGTTATGCCCTCTATTATGCTGCTCGGGCTGCATCACTCACTTTAGCTCTTCTTCCTTAATAGCATACATTAAGCCATCATTTAATAATTCCATACAGTAAAGAAATCCAATTCTCAGACTCTAAATGTGTCTAAAAGCTCCCAAAACATATAATTCCATCCTACATCCAATTCCTTACTTCTTTTCTATCATTCTGGCTTTTCCTTTCAAATATTCTTTTTTTATTTCTATTTATTTGAATCGTTCTCTCTTGAGATCCTTTCAGTCTCAAAACATAAGCAAGTCAACACAAAAAAAAAGAAAGAGTTTGCAGCATGCTAAAAAAAAGGTTCTTGGATGGCTGAAAACATCACAAAAGATGACGGTGATGGGGGGAATAAAAAGTCAAGAACTAAAAGGTTTAATCATGTCATTTTCTTGTTATTCACATCTGTAGTGTCTTATTTCAGTTAGCTGCAGGAGGCCTGATAATAAATGCTCTTCGGTGCCTTCAAACTTTACAGACAGGAGTGAAAGGATGGCAACAATCAAAAAAAGGCTTTTTTCGGTATGAAAAATATCTTTTAAATACATTTAACCTTGTCTGTTTGTTTGGGATGCCAAAAGGCTTCAATGTTTCAACATTATGTACATCACATCCATACACAGAAAAAAATTGTGTACCCCTTTTATGGTTGTTTCATGAAAATGACTGCAACTTTTCGACTATCCAGTCTAGAGTAAAAATTTCTACTGGCAGTAACATCACCGCAACCTTTCATGTCACACACATCAGTAACTTTTCTACCTTCTAACCATCGACTGAGTGAAGAGGCAAAAAAATAATTTTTTTTTTTTTCAATATTTGGTGTCAGACGCAATGATGCAAAGATAAGAGAGAAATTCGAGTTTTTAGGACTTGGAGCATAATAGCAATCGATTGGGTGTATGGGGTGGGCACAGAACAAGCACAGATAAATATTCGGTTTTCGTTTTTTTCTGTGTGTTCAAATGAAAATTAATAGTCTGCAAAATCAGCAAATAAATTTACGTTAATTCATTTAATTTCAGTTTTTCAACTTTATGGTTGAGTGAGGAAGTTTTTCAACTGTGGATATACTTTATCTACAACCTATTCTATGTCCTGTGATTTGTAGTCATTAATGGGATATCGGTATAAATTATTCGTAGCAGTTTAATTTTAAAAGTTTGTAATAATTTTGGTTTATTGCTGACAGGGGGACTTAGAACCGTTTAAAGGAAGAGGGGAGGTGTGTAACAGGTTCGGCCAAGAACTGCATGCCCGCATTTCCTGCATTTTATATGTGCAGGCCTGCATTTTTGGTCTGTACCCAATAATCCGTCCCACAATTCTAGACAAACTCCAAAAAAATCAACAAATTGAAGAATCATGTCCAAAACCGAGTAGACCCCCTCAATCCACCCCTTGCTGATGACAATGGGAAATGAAAAAAAGATAGAGATAAGAATTATGATCGAGAAAATGTAAGTAATTATTGGGGCTTATCGAAGTACTTTTCTATTGACATTAAGGAGGGAGAGAAAAAATTGCCTGTTTTCATAGCAATAAATTGTTCTTATTTGTTGCTGATTTAGCAATATTTTATCGTGCAAAAAAAAACATTGTTGGTGATTGCTGATGTTTGATATTCAAAGTTGATTTTGTGGGAGAGAAAGTTTTTGTTGGTTTTGAGTTTGAGGTTTTATTAAGGTATGAGGTAAGAGATATCGAGGAAGACCAAAGAATCCCTTGATTGAATTAGGAAGCTTAAATCCTTAACATTTTGAGCTGGTAAGAGTTCTCGAAGGATATAGCTGGCTTTAGACATTTTCTCCGCGCAGTAATGTACCGACATGTGCTATAGTCAAGGAAGTAAGTGATCTCGGAGCGCACAGAACTTAGAATTGACCGAAAATCGAGTTCCCGACTGACTTGACTCTGAATTGATGTCGAATTTCATCGAATCTGGCTTCAAAACACAGCTAAATTGACCTGTGACCAAATTTTTATTGATTTCTACATTGTGTGCCTTCCTGATACTAATCATAATAAAACCTAATAAGTCCAAACGTAATACGATACATCCGATTCCAAACATCCCAAAATAAATCAATAATACCTTTGATTGTCATCATCAGAACGAAAATATCCATTAATAAATTCAATAATTAACATAAACCATTTTTATACGGCCGAATACCACTCTACCCATCCATGCCGTGAAAAAAAATTCAAAAATCAATCTGTTCATGTAGCATTAAAATTTTTTCACAAATGGCAACATAAAAAAATGTGAACATAAAAAATATTAAAAGCAATATATCATTAAATTATGAAAATATATTCACTGTAACGATGTCAATCAATAAAATGACATAAATGCCTGATGACCTAGGATGAAGCGTAAAAACAAGTATGCCCACATACATACATATACACACCTATCATTACATTTTTTCATAATAAATATTCAGTTTTCATAAAGGACAGTTAAAAATGGAAATGAAAGACTTTTCATGTTCGAATGTACATGATTTAATAAATTATCATGCCGAAGTTGCAATATTTTTACTGTAGCTGATCATTTTTCCTCCGATAAATGTTTTTTAAAAAATTGAAATATAAATGCGTTGTGATTGAAATTTTTTTAAATGCATATCTTTACAGATGGAGGAGTTGGGAATGTCAATGAGTTGTCAGACTGTTTGTTCAGTTGTTCTTCAGATTGTTACTTAGATATAGTTGAACAATCAAGTCTATTTGAACTCTCGAGAATTTTATATTGAGTAGAGTCAACTCGAGTCGATTTGCTCATACCAAATTCGAGTTGATTTCAACCTCTGCTATCTATTCTATTTGATCTATTTAGTCTATTTGATTTATCTGATCTATTTGGTCCATCTAACCCATCTAGTCAATCTGACCCATCTGAACCATCTGATTCGTCTGAACATTCTGATCCATCTAATCCATCTGATTCATCTGGCCCATCTGAACTATCTGGTGCATCTAACCCATCAAGTCAGTCGAAGCGATATGATTCATCTGATTTCTCTAAGTTATCTGGTTTATACGACCCATCAAGTCCATCTGATCCATTTGGTCCATTTCACTCATTTGGTCTATATGCATGCTTTCTTTACGATTATTCTATCATTTCTGATTTTTCTGGTCATTTTGATCAATCTGATCCATCTATCCTATCTGATGTGACTGGTCTATCTGATATGTCTTCTCTATTTGAGTCTTACCTTAACTTGATCTATCTGCCTATATGCATATTTGATCTATTTGCCTTTATGTTTGCCTATCCGATTTATCTTAAGTTTCATTCATTTGACTGATTTTTGATCTACATCAGCGTTTTCCAAACGTTTTTGTAGCACCGCACACCTTGGTGGTAGGACCGAGACCACACACGTCATGAGCTTCATTGCATTTCCTAAAAATTTTGTCTGCACATAATTTAGTCAACACAGATTTACATAATCCTTCAGCAAAAAAATGCGCTCTCAATTCATCCATGCATACCCTCAACAATTTCTCATGAATGTGAGCAAGTAAAACTAAATGAAATTGTTGAAAATCGCCTGAAACGGTAGCCTGACGAATGAATACAACTGCACTTTTCTCTCTCACTCTCCTTACCCTCCTCAACAATGCTCTGCTTTTTTTCCAACAGTTTGCTGCTGTATATAAAAAAATGCTAGCAACTGATAAAAAAATAATATTTTTTTTATTCCAACTCTATCTATTGAGTATTTTACGTTTTAATGTTTCCCAAATGAATTAAATTTAATAAAAAAAAATTGAATGCATAAAAGGGAAAATAATAGGAATGAGTAAGGCGGGCATTGAAATGAATTTAAAAATATATAAAAAAGGGAAAAATAAGAATATATTGCGCCCCAGTGTAAGCACCCCATTCAATGTTAATTTATGACCTTTTCCACACAATACAAAATAAAGTCAAGAAATTATTAGAGCACACAACCCATACCTGTATCATCATTGAAATATAACACACCGAAACTTATGTCGATATTTATAAAGAGTCTCTGTCTGTCTAAAGGCGAATGGAAGAAACAAAACCCCTTTAGATGAATAAGTAAATGCGGGTCGGGTACATCATTGTAGAAAATAATAAAATAACATTTCAACCCTTATACGAATTTATACTTTTTATATCTGTTTGCATTCTCAATAAATTACACTGATTTCCATAGCACTTGCTAACTTGTGTTCTTTCCTCTCCCTTTCCTTTTTTTTATTTATATTCATTCACCTTACCTTACCAATTTAAAATAAATGAACGAATGGAACAGGGCATATATATTATGCGTTTCGTATAAAAAAAAATGTAAAATAAAACAAAAAAAGGGCGATACGCAATGGCAAGCTTGCTCAGCGATCCGTTCATCTTCAAAATTTAATGAGCAATTTTAGAGTTGAGGTTTGCGAGACACTCGGGTGTAAGGAATACTTTTTATTAAGATGACTGTATGAGTTGGTAGTGGATTTGATTTGTGTTGGATTATTGTGACGCATTTGGAGGGTTGGTTGTGACTTTATAGTGACTTTTGATGATTATTGTGAATCTTTTAGAATTGTTTACTTAGCAATAGCCATGGTAAGGAGTTGTGAAGGTTGAAAAACTATCGACATGCTCGGCACTATACGTAGACTAACTATTTACTCCATATAGTGATTTTTAATGCATATATCACGACATAAACTTTCTGATTTCGAAACTTTTCTGTATGACATTTAAAAATCTGGTTATAAACATTTTAATTGCGGTCATTTCCAATTTTAGTAAGGCAACTAACATTAAAAAAGCATTTGATAAGAGTTATCCTTAATCTGACCTTAAGTTTTAAATTTTCCATTAGTAAGATCGTTAAAAAGGCAGTTTTAAATTTATTCTAAGCTAGTCTTGTGAGTTACAGAAATGGAAAATCCTATTCCTGTTACTATTTCTGTTCCTATTCCTGTTTCTATTTTCCCGCCATGGATTGTGGCCTTAATCCTTGGTCTAAAGTATACTAAGAGCAACCTTTTCATCTTGATTTAGGAGATTAGACAGTTGAAGTACCTAAACCTTTTGGAAACACCCAAAATTTAAAATCGTTGAATTCGAACCGACGACTTTCAAGTAATCACACTAAGGTTCAGTCAGTTGCCTTGCCGATTACACAACAATTAACTGTTAATCATAGTTATTTGTCAATTCAGTTTCCAAATAGGAGATGAATCAATAAACCCTTACAGACATCCTCTCAAATGTTCAATAATCTCATCCTTACTTCTTTACTTACTGCACTGGTCGTACAGATCAGTTGTGATCCATGACCTCCCACAACAATCTCATCCGAGTAGCGCAAATCGATGAATCAATCATTCAGTTTAAAATTCCCAGAGTCAAAATTCCCGGAACCATCCCAGAGTCACGCCAACTCTCCGCAAATCACAACGATCTCCTAAAGTCACCCTAGAATGATGCCTAATTTTGCATCGATTAAACAATTTGTACTTTTCAAGTCATGTCATCCAGACAATCCAAACTCAAACCCTCATTTCAATAAATCTGTGCTACACGAAAACAGCAAAAAAAAACTAACATTATAGTCACAGTGCCTATAATAAAATGTTTATAGCATCATCATTAAAGTCATTTTCTTTACAATCCATGTATAATGAAAAATCATATATTCAATAATGAGATTTTATGTTTGTTTGATGTTTCATTATACAGACATATTTTTTTTTTCATTCCTGGTATTCATCCCTGTTCAGTCTCTCCATATTTTTTATCACATCTCATTTTGTATGTATGTGCAAATTTTTTGTGTTAGAAGTACATTCACATCATCACTGAGAAGTTTAGTTATGAAGCACAAAAAAAATATTGGATTACATGAAGCTTATGACATCATTAAAATTTTCTGCAGTGTGGGCGAAAAAAAAGGCAGGAGGGTTGGGTCAAAAAAAAAATTTGATACATTTGCCAAAGGCACAAAATGACTTCATAAAAGCCATAAATTTAAAGCCTCATATGAGAGAGGCCTTTTTGGTCTATGACACCAATAAAATACTGACTCAATTTTGCACTGATGTGATGAAAATGAAATTATCGATCTAATGTTAGTAACGACCATAAAGTTATAATCCATAATGTTGCTACGGACATCGCTTATAGGTCAATTCATAATAAAAAAAAAACAAGCCTGAATTATATACTAGATTCTCATCTTTTTTTATGATGCTATATGAATGCTTTGTGTACGGGATGTGATGTGATGAAAAACTAAACACTAATGTATCTGTGTGGTTGTCTTCATAAGCTGTAGCAAAAAAGGTCTTCATTTAGTTTAAGTGTAAAAAAAAACTTGAAGTTTACCACAAATAATTTATTAAGTTGTTTTTTATTCGTGTAGCTTTTTGTGAACTGTTTTTATGGATAGTATGGAGTTATTGGACTTTTCAGTTTGTCTGAATTAATTATTTATTAGTGGATTTGATAGTAGAGATAAGCTTATTAAGTAAGTTGTATGGTGACTAAGTAGAATTGAACTTATGAAATCTGAACTCTGTTATCAGAGAATTTGAGCTCGATTCCTATCAGGATTTTATTTTGAAATATTGGTTCGATGTGTCAGAAGAAGAACGTCTCAGTCATTCTAGTGTAAATCTGGATTTTATCAAATTGGGCTTGATTGAGCCCAAATTATGCTTTGAATGACAACTCGGATTAAGTGACAACTGGTAACATTCTGAATGGAAAGAGATCTCGAGGTAGACCAAAGAGCTCATGGGATTGCTGTGTGAGCAACGATGCAAAAGTGTTGGAAATTAGAAACAGGCAAAAGTTATCTAAAGACAGATCCAGCTTTTGAAGAATTCTAAATGTAGCAATGTGCGCCGTTGCCAAGGAAGTAAAGTAAGTAAATGCTTAAGCCAGAGGCATGCTGGCCTGGTGCTGGATTTTAAGTAATTTCTACTTCTAGAATTAGGATTGGCATAATTATGATGACATCAAGTCGTTGTTAAGCCAGATTTGGCAATCAACTGGCACTAAATCAGTACAATGCTATTTAGAGGTGTAGCCAGAATATCCCCGAAACTCATTCCTTTAGCTTTTGGTTACGCTCCTGTCTCTATACTGCAAATTTCTACAATTTGCATCATTTATCTTGTAATATTTCAGACTCCATTAGAACTTCCAATCTAAGCGTAATCAGACGCTTAAAGCACCTTAAAGACATCAAAAAATACTCAATACACCACATCAATTTAAAGCTATCCCCCATATCATGACAATATTTAAGTGTTATTATTATATCAATACTGAACACTCGTAAAATATTGAAATAATTAAAATTGAAAATTCAGCATAATATTAATCATTACCACCCTCTTAAAAAGCGGCGACACCACATCCTATTCAACAATGAAAAATCTCAACCTATCTGCTTTTTTGCTTCCTATAACAAAATAAAACTTTTTCTCACTCATTTTCCTCCTCATTCCATCCTCAAATAGTTTTTTAAGTCAACCAAACCGCTTTTTTTCTTCATCATCTTACATGCTTGTGTTTCATGTAAAAAAAAAGGCAGTAAGTAAGCACAAGAGCAACAGAAAATTTTCTTGTCGAGAGGATAAATCATTTTCAAGTTCCTTCCGATGTGAAGCCGCTTTTTTTACTTCCTCCTTTTCTGTGCTACGCGCGATACTGTTGTCGTCTACAGTGATTCAGTGTGGGATGGCTTTACTTTTTTTTATGCTGACACCAAGCAAATATTTAATTACATCGGCAGAATGTTTTGTGTATACATCCAACATTACACATTAAATATTAGGTAGGTAAGTAAGTGAGTGAGTAAGGCACTGATATGTTATTTATGACTCTGATAATTACCCAACCATGGAAATCAAAAAAAAACCTTCCGTACACTCTTGATGACATACACACAAAGAATGGGGGGAATGGACTAAAAATAGATACGAAACATTTTCTCGACTCAAAAGATAATCTTTATTTCCTGTACGAGGCCAAATGTACCGGTGCCGATGATTTACAATGTCAGGTTGTTCCCAAATAAAATAAAAAAAATAATCATGACATGATTACAGTTGTACTGGCTAGAAAAAGAATATGAGAATAATAGCATGTTGATGGGGACATTACATTATATGTGCTACCTATTTACTTTCTCATATCTATGAACATACACGGTGAATGACATCGATGGCGCTAATGTGCGGAGAGATGAGGTTTTGTGTATATAGTTTGGATTGTTGGTGTGTTTAGTAGATTATTGGTGAAATGTAGACCGGGGTAATGGAAATAGTGAAGAAATTAGTAATCATGGTTAGGACTCACATAGAATTGTGGCTTAATTTTGGATTAAAATTGAATCTAAGAAATTTAATAAGCGAATCTAAACTGAATCTAAGAGACAATTTCAGATTTAGAAGCCCTGAACTTTCAAATCTCAAGAACAATAAATTAAATTTTAAAAAGCCTATCTTCCTTGTTCCACGTGGAAGTTAGTGAATCAGAAGTTCGCAAGTGTCAGTGAAAGAACTTCTAAGGTAAGAGTTGGAGTCCTTTAAAATTGATTTTTGCTTAGCTTTTTCTTAGCGTACCTAATGGAGGTAATAGAATTTAGCTATTCACTTTAAATATGTGATTTGTTCAATCAAATTTTTAAATATTTATGTGAAATTAAATTCAAATGACATTTATTCAAAAGAGTCATAGGTTCAAATCCTATCAAACAAACATATTCTATATAGAGAGTTATTTGTAGGTCAAACGTGTAAACTAATTTTTTTTTCCTTTTTATCTGCTAAATACAGGAACTAATCGAACATAAGTACCTAATTTCGCATACTCTAGTCGAGGTCAACCTATTGTGATTTGCAGCACACCTTGGTGGTAAGTCTCGATTGAAACCGCACACTAGTGTGTTTTGGAACTCAAAGTTTCTCAACACTGGCTTACTCTAACAAAACCCATACCCATATTATGAGCCTACATCATGCTAGCCACACTACACCTTTAATACAACATAAAAAAGTAAAATACAATACAAAAAACCTCAATCAAGATATGAGAGGAAGCTCTCACATAATGCTACGACTGTGTGTTTATATAGGAGAAATATAAGAATGAAATTTTTCAGCATTCAAAATGATAATTTATGACGTGTCGGTAAAATAGAAAAGAGAAAAAGGCATAAGAAGAGTAAGAAAAAGTAAAATAAGATTTACTGTCGTTGTGCGTACAATATAAAATAAAATAAAACGTAGAGAAATATATAATACAAATGATACTGTTTAAAGTCGTTCGTTACTCTTGTTGATATGAAATAAATAAAGGCACATGGGAGGGTGAGTAAAGAGGGAGGGAATGGCAACAACAAAAAAAAGTTAGGAAAATGTGCGGTGGAAAAAAAAATTCCAACATGTGTTGCATAAAATTAATGATATTCCATATTTTTGGTTAACTTTATAACATTTTTTTTTTACATTTTATATATATATACACAAATATCTATCTCTATATCTGCTCTATACACATGGTGGGTGTACGCGAAAAATAAAAGTTTATCATTGTAATGCTGTATAGAGTTGAATATAATAATAATGATTACACAATAACAATTTTGTAGATTTGAGATATAAGGGAATATATAAAAAAAGTGAATTTATTGATTTTTGTTTGTAAAAAGTAAGAGATATTTTTGAAAAATTTAAATGGAACCGATGCTTAAGGTGCATTTTTGGTAATAGAATTTTAAAAATTGAATTTAAAATTTTAACGGTTTTTTTAAAATTTGAATGAATTATTTTGTTGTTTAAATAATTTAAGACAGTTTCAAATGATTTAATCAATTTTTTAAGGTAAATTGTTGAGATTTAGACTTTTTAGCATACACCTTGGGGGTTTTGACTTGGTGTTGACCCTCTAAAATCCACCCCTACCCCTTTTAATACCCTCTTGATCGTCAGAACTTAACTATCAATTTTTGATGATTTTCTTCTGATTTCTAGACATTTAATTGAATAATTCATAGCAGAGTTGCAAAACAGATGCCTTAGACAGGCAAAAACCGTTTAAATTCTTGATAATTTGTATGGTTTTATTAGAAAAACCGTACAAATTATCAAGAATTTGTATGGTTTTTGCCTGTCACAGGCACCTGTTTTGCAACTCTGGTTCATAGCCTAAAAAACTGCAAATTTCCATCCATTCCAGTCAAACTGTAATCCACACACACAAATCAATCAGCAATCCAGCCAAAACATCATCAATACACCCACCAAGTCAATCCAAACACATCAATTTTCATTCATTTTCTAAAAAAAAATTGTTAAACGAAAATTTATGTTCGCAGGAGCATAATTTAAAATCACATGCACACATAAAATGGAAATATGTTGTTTGTTGCTGTTACTGTTTGCTATTTACTACTCTCATCCTATATGCCATTATATCAAATAAAATAGAAATCACGCATCATTTTTCATTCCTCAATCCCGACATTTCGATAAATTCACGAGGAACTGACTTTTTTTATGAAGAAATGAGGAAAATTAAAAATTTAAAGAGTCGCAGTCGAGATCTTTGAATAATTTAAAATTGAGGATGCATGTGAGCATTTCGAAAGGTTGCAGGCGAAATTGTCTGTTAAATGAAATAAAAATTCTCAGACTTTATTTAATGAATTATAAATTTTTTTTTGACTCCTCATGTGACAATTTAAAGTCACAATGAAAATTTAAAGCATAATAAAAGGAATTTCGAGCGAATAAAATGAAAATTAATGAGTTTTTGTGTAGGATTAAGGATCTTTTTGAGTTGGATTTGCCTTTTTTAAGGAATTTTTATTAAGATTAATATTAGGTTATGCAGGTAGATTTATGTAAAAGTATTCTATGTTGAACTTTTAAGGCAATTTTTGCGATTTTTTATGAAAATAAAATAATTTTAAAATTCTTCAATTAGTTTTATAATTAAAAGTAAAAAATATGACGTTTAGAATGTGTAAGTAACTGTCAGATGACAATGTTACACGAATGCTCCATAAGTATCAAATGACATTGTCATATAAGTGTCACATAGGGACCTAATTGTCATACGAAAATCAGAAATGACAGTACTGTGTGATACAAGCAAGGTAATGTCACAAGATGGTGTCATTCAAGTGTCAAACATCACTGACTCATGACAGTCAAATGACACTGTTGCATGAAGTTCACATAAGCTCACACTGTCACATAAGCATTAGTAACATAGAAGTCAGCAATATTTCGCAATATACTATGACATAAGTGTCAAATGTTAACATTACATGAGACTGTTTCATGACTGTCACACTGTCACAAAAACCTCATCAACACTGTCTCATGAGTGTCAAATGAAACTGCTACATAAGCTTTACTATCAAATGAAACTCATATGACAGTGTTGTGTGACTGTCATATGACAATGTCACATGAAACTATCAATTAACTGTAAAATAATGACGTTGTCACATTAATATCAAATGACTCTATAATACATATCTGTCAAAATGCTTGATGATATTTAGATTATTAAGCGAATATTCATCAATTTCGCACATTTGTAAACCTCACTAAATTCTATAGTTACAAAATGTGTCTGCGGTTCTGAAAGATATTTTCACATTTCAATTTGGTGGCAAAATTTTCAATTTATCAAATACGTGGAATTAATTTAGCATTTAAACCGCTCAAAAAAAATCAATCACAAATGTGAAATTAAATTAAAGCATAAAAAAATGTTAAGGCATTAATCCTTCAATTTAAATTCAGTAAAAAAAGGATTAATATTTTTTTTTTTGAATACAAATCTCAATAATCTATCTCGTCGTACACAACAAGGCACAATTGTGCCTCATTCCACTTTTTGTTATTCAACTATTATCGCTTTATACGCTTCATCTGCATAATGCACAAATTAATGAGATAATGAATATGAAATATTGCATATTTACTCACCTCACATCCTGTTAATGTGACATTTTTAAGGTTTAATTTATACACTCTATCCCTGTTGTTGTTCATACAAATTTTTTTTTTTGTTCAGCACCATGAAAAGAGAAAAAAAAGATTATTTATTAGTAAATTTCATTCATTAATTTTGTAGCTGCTATAATTAACTGAATTTGATGATTTATCGATTTAAAAAAATTTTTACTTTTTATATTAAAGCTTCAACGCCTTCATCAGCAATTATTCATTTATTCAGCTTTAAATAACGCACATTTCATTTGAATAAATGTTTTCAAAATGCCAAAAAAAGTAAGAATTTAAATGTCAGACATCAATATGGGAATGAGGTTGAAACCAAAAACTGATAATTAAATTACGGAGTTAAAGGACGAGGAATATCGTAGGCAGTTCTGAGAAATATTTTAGTGATTTTTGAAATTTGAAGGGTAACTAGAAAATGGGGGTTGAAGTTGAAGTGTTCAAGGAGACATTTGGGGTTGTTTTGATTTATATTAAGGTATTTTGGTAATTAAGGAACTGTGAAAATAGTACAATTGTGGCCATAAAACTCTTAGAGAGAAGCTGTTGATAGAGACAGTGCAGCAATTTGTATTGATAATTGGCAAACGGCAACCAGCGATAGAGTCAGTTTGAAACCCAACTGAGAGAGGCTTTGAATCACTGATGATCTATTAAGACAGCAAAGTTAGTTAGTAAGTAAGGAACTAATCAGCAATTTAGGATATTTGACCAAATATATTTCATTTAATAATTTGTAACATTTATTGAAGATTTTACCAAAAATTATTGAAATATAAATTAAAAATTTCAATTTAATACAAAATAGAATAAAAAAATCTCAGGTTCAATTCCTAAACCTTTGATCAGAATTTCAGTTTTTCATTGATAGCATTTATTAACTTTTTTTTTTGTTTCCCTCACAATATTAATCAAAAATCCATTTCCATCACCTAGTCTTCAAGCCCCCAATCCATTCAGTAATATCTTATGTAAACTTTCTCCAATATCTATTTAATCAGATTTGAATACATAAAATCTTGGCCATTTTCTTCTGATAAATTTCAATACACAAATTCCAACCTCAATTTTCAGTTTAATTAAAGAATTCTAAATATTTAATAGCAAATATCTACATGCAAACAATATCCCTTAAACACAATATTGCAAATGCAAAATATCTAGGTACAGCCATAAATTTAATGAAAAATAATCAAGTATATTGTTGTTGTTTTTGTTTGTTGCTGTTGTGAGCCTTACTCACAATGTATGTTGTGCATTATAGAATGCAAAATGCAATTAATTTACTTAATTGACATGATAAATACATACAGTTATGAGAGTTTTCCAGGGGCAATTTATACATTTTACATTAACTTTGTAAAATTTGTTAATTTTTTTTTGGGATTATTTTGTAGATTCTTTGGATGTTAAAGGGCTAAGTGGACAGTTGAGCTTTAACTTTGTGATTAATGGGTGATTTTTAACAAGTTTTACAAGTGATCAACCATTGAGTATGTGAATTCGCCTAATCTAGGGCGGCCATCTGCTGTATTTTTGCCGGGACACTGCTGTACTTTTCACCCTTGCTGCTGTGTCCCGACAAAGCCTCAAAATGTCCCGGTTTTTCAAAAAGTCAAAAATTCCATACAAATTGCGGAATTTTTGACAAATTTTGAAGCCGTATTTCATCGATTCTGGACTAGGAATACAAACAACCTGACTTAGGACCAGAGACTAGTTGGCCTGGTACCGAATTTTCAATCATTTCTATTCATGTGCCTCCCTTGATTTACTCCATGTACCTTTTGGGATTGTTCCATATTACATGACCATCCAACTCCCCCCAGTCCAAAAAAAATCCAAAATCAAATTTTCAAAATAAAAAATTCATAACATTTATCACCGCATAATTAAGCATGTATATCACATAGTGTAAAAAAGTTGACTATTCACTCAATTAAATAAATGATAATTTAAATGATAAATTTTTGAATAGAATGTTAGTTGAACCCGAAACATACGACGAAAAAAGGAGATAGAGAGCAAGCGACACGAAACAATATGAAAAATTATCAGAGGTCGAAGTTGGTGAAGTGAAGTCGATGTCACTTCACTTCACTTCGCTAAAATTTCAATCGGTTTCAAGTAGTAGTGAACACGAAAAAAACTCACTTTAACCGAGGCGAAACCGAATCCGTTTTTTCGTGTTCACTTTAGTCGAGGCGGAACCGAATTGATTTTTCGTGTTCACTTTAGTCGAAAAAATTCACTTTAGTCGACTTGAAACCGACATCGTTTTTTTGACTTCATTTAGTCGATTAAACCGAGTCATCAAGTGAAGTGAAGTTAAGTCGAGTCGACTATTCACTCATTTAAGATAAAAAATATTTTAAATAGAAAGTCAATTTTTGTGAAGTATATAATTTCATATTTTGTCAAAAATACTTTTTTACTCATTTTTGATAAATAATGAAGAAAAAGGTTTGACTGCAATCTATAGTCCTGCTGCATGTAGTTTCACAAAAAATCATAATTGTTCAATAGATATTTTTAAGTTTTTTTACAATATAAATTTTTTAATATGAGCAAAAAAAGGATTTTTGACAAAATTTTGTATGAAACTTTATATACTTCACAAACGCAATCAGAAATGTGTAAAAAATGAAATGAAGTGAAGTCGAGTCGATCGACTTCACTTCACTTCACTTGAATCGACTCGGTTTCGAGGACTAAAGTGAAAAAAAATGTCGGTTTCAAGTTAAATGAACACGAAAAAATATTCGGTATCCGCCTTTGCGAAAAAATCAATTCGGTTCCGCCTCGACTAAAGTGAACACGAAAAAACGGATTCGGTTTCGCCTCGGTTAAAGTGAAACTTGAAACCGATTGAAATTTTAGCGAAGTGAAGTGAACTTTTCGCAACGACTTCGACCTCTGAAAATTATAAGCATTTAGCAATTATTTATACTGTGAAAATGATTTCAATCGCGATAGTGCATGCTTTGTGAGATTTAATGTGCATGTGAATAAATTAAAATATATTAGCTATTAATATAATGTTGTAAAAAAATTATCGTACATGCTCATATCCTATACGATTTTTTTGAAAAAATAATATAAAATTCCTCTTTATTTCAGGAGAGATACACACACATACGATATCCATGTTTATTCATGTGAAAACCAGATTGGGGATGGCTGATAAGAGACCCCATTATACCTAGATGTTTGCATGAATCCTGTTTTGTAAAATTTTTTTACGTGTTTTATGGGAAATGTGGAATTAAATTGAGCATTTTGTCAGAGTCTCAATGCTTAATTTGAAGCTGAGCGTCAATAATTCAATTTTAGAAAGATTGATCAAAGCTAAGCTTTGATACTCAACTGAGCTACAGCTAAGCTAGTGCTGAGCTAGAGGCTGAGCTAGAGGCTGAGCTAGAGGCTGAGCTAGAATTGAGTTAGAGCTGAGAGCTAGAGCTGAGAGCTGAGAGCTGAGAGCTGAGAGCTGAGAGCTGAGAGCTGAGAGCTGAGAGCTGAGAGCTGAGAGCTGAGAGCTGAGAGCTGAGAGCTGAGAGCTGAGAGCTGAGAGCTGAGAGCTGAGAGCTGAGAGCTGAGAGCTGAGAGCTAGAGCTGAGAGCTGAGAGCTGAGAGCTGAGAGCTGAGAGCTGAGAGCTGAGAGCTGAGAGCTGAGAGCTGAGAGCTGAGAGCTGAGAGCTAGATCTGAGAGCTAGAGCTGAGCTTGATACCTACAAAATGCTTCATAAACACCCTCCAAACTGTATACATCCTTCTCCAACTTCTATTCCTAACTCTTTCTCCTGTTCATTCTATTGTAGTTCACTTTTATGTGTAAAGCTATTTTCATCCCATGACCCAGTTATTTAAAGCCTTTATAGTGGTTTTAAATTACATGTGTATGCAAATATGGATGTATGGATAGATACAGTAAAAAAATTTTATCATAACATTGACTTTCACAGAATGTGGCATTCATTGTTCCAAACTTCCGCACACTTTCATTCCAATAATGCATAAGAATATTATTTTCATTACACAGATGCTTGATAAAATTTCAGTCAACTGATCCATACAAGCACAACTGTGCCTTCTTCCTTTTTTTATGCTGCTAAAATCTAAAGTTTCTCTACCCTCCCAACTTTTACACATTCGCATGCATTATAAATTATTATTTCAAGCGGAAAAATTGTTAGCTGTGCCACGGAATTAGATAGCGCATTATGCATGACGATGTAGATGCTAATATGCCACAAATTACATGTATGAGTACGGATACGAAAAATTTTTATTCACTATATATGCTGCATGTTAGATCCTTTAAATGACTGGTTGAATGAGCAATTTACTTTATGACATAAGATATTATTATTTTTTTGCAGCATTAAATTCATTTTCAGCTATTTGCCATTTGCAACAAGCAATTTATAATATAAACTCAACGATCAATGGAAGTGGTTGGTAAAAATGTCTGAAACTTATTATTGCCATTTTGTGTGCGAGAAAAATAAAATAAGGATAAATTAATGACCTTTAAGCAAGCTATTTTTGTAGACGGTAGACTACAATGTAAGATGAATTGGAAACTCATTTTAAAGATGGATATAAAAAAAATTAATTGAAAGTTTTACTGGAAGGAATTTTGAAGAAATGAGGGATTTATTTTTGGATGCAGAGGTGGTTTTTTGGTTCTGATCATCAAAAGAATCAAAATAACTTCGAATGGAGTTGATGGCTATTAAATGAGTATTCCAAAGTCCGAAAAAGTGCATCCACTTGAGTATTGATTCAAAAATGAAGGAGAAGTTCACCTTTAATGAGTCATAAGGGTCAAATGATGTATCGAGCCTTCAAAACTCATCTTGGTTTTGATACGAAAAACCTTGGCAAATTGAAGAATTTTTCCAAAAGAAAGAGGATTCACAACCCTTCCCTCTTGATACGGCCCTGATCTAGCAGTGTTCCATAGTGCAACCTATCAGTGATCAATGCAATTGTTAGTCGAAAAGGTTGAGATTTAAAATTTAAAGATCATTAAAATTCAAAGATTCCTCAACATCAAAAACTGACGCTAATGCGACCCATCGTCACTGTTGACTACTAAATATGCTGAACAGCAATAACAAATGTCAACTTGATGTCAACACAGTATCACGAGTGTTTACTCATTGTCTTTTAGGACGCTATTAAGTCACTATTAAGGAGGAATCAATGATTTTGAATCCAGCATATCAAGCTATTCCAGCTCATAATCAAACTCCCTCCCTAATCTGAATACGCCCCTACATGTCTGAGAGTCTTGAAGCTCTTGATCACTACCAAACTTAATGAAAACCGACAATCTTTCACCACATTTACTCCATCACCAATAAAACCCAATAATCCCCATCACGAATTCCACCAAACAACTCCCACAACTCATCCACCACTGCATCAAATGACGAATAACACAAAAAAAAAAATTTAATTTTTTATGTCTGATCTCGTTTTTTTGTCTACCTTTAATATTGTCTCTAGCATCTGCTTGTTTTCTAATCATGGCATTTATTCACAAAAGCAAGCGAAAAATATCAGAGCGGAAAGAATCCACAAAAAGACGAAGAAAATCGTCTGTGATGAAAAAAAAAAATAATTTTTAAAGTGAGAAAATTTGAAAATTTTTGCACAACTTTTTATTATTATTCGGCAATGTCTAACAGCAGTAACGGTAACATCCAAAAATATTTTTTTGTTTTATTTTCCTCTTGAAACTTTCCACTCGTGCTGAAGGATGAAAAAGTTTTTCGCACAAACTGAACATTACCGAAAAATATAAAAAAAATAATATTAAAATAATAATAAAAATGATTTTTTAGGTACACAGTATTTCCATAAATGAAACATAAAATATACATTTACAGTAATTATTTCGAACGGCATTTTTGTGCTCTCCCTTTTTTATTTGCCATATTCCATCATCAAATTTATTTTTTTTTTTTTATTTTTGAATATCTTCAATGACAAAGTTTTTTAGTATCTTGTGGAAATATAATATATAATAATAAGATCTTCTGAATATTTTAATTAATATTCTCATACATTCAAATGATAATGTAGATTTGTGTGTAGGTGGAGGTGGAATAATGGTTTCTTTCTCACTCTCTCTGCCTTGCCTTCAAAAAAAGGGATCATAATTGAGCAAAACTTTGAAGGTGGTTGATGACTGGTTGTAGGATGTAAATGCGAATAGCATTTTGTTTTGTAAATTTTTGAATGATTATTTTTAAGGATGTAGGTTGGCGAGATGAGAAACAGATTGTCGGGTTTTAATCTTTTTTTGAGACTTTTAAGACAGATTTAGATTTAGCTGGAGAATATGGGGGGATATATTTTAATAAGTTGAAAGTTGAGCTTTTGTTTGAAGGATATTTATTTAAAGGTTAATCTTTAGATATGGCTGAGTAGTAAAATGTGCTTACTTAAGAATAGCTACGTTCGTTTTAATGATGAAATGGAACGTAGCCATACCAGGGGTGGCAAAGTTTGAAACATACTTACGTAGACTTCCTTGGCACACGAGGACCCATTAGTAAGGAATGTCTAAAGACACTTTCTTTCAAAACCTTCTGCCAGTTCGGGATCTAAGGACTCGGGTCTCTTCCTAGGAACTAAAAACATAACTTTGAATGGAGCAAAATTTCAACAAAAAAATCCCGTGTAACAAAACTTTTTGGGTACTTCCCTGCCTTAACAGCATCGTTTCGGCTGAGTTTTAACAGAGCACCGCGTAACTCTTTAATAGTAATTAAAGTTAATAGTCCTTGAATAGCGCAAATAGCACATCGTTAATCGATCAATTCGGGCATTCAGAACAGTGTAACTCTTTCATGGTGCCGGATATAAATTTTATCTGGCCAAGTCAGAGGTACGTTGGCCTGGAACCGAATTATCAATCGATTAACCAAATTATATTCATGGTATTAGTTGTTACGAGAAACAGAATTGGTATTGGAAATTCGTATTTGGTAGCCAGAGATTAGGCCAGTTATAAGCAGCATCTTAGGGATATCATGGAACACACCGAGCGAAGTAATAAAGTTAGTAAGTAACCAAATTGAGCCAATCAAATGATTTACTTAGCAAGAAGACCACAATCTTCAATTCATTAATCCTTAAATCTTCCTTAATTTACATTTAAACATCCATTTCTCTCGAATCCCAACAATGCAAACCCAATAAAAGCAACTCACCCAGTAAAAAAATCAGTGGTCACCCCTCATAAATTGTCAAATTGCATTAAAAGTCCCTAAATCTTCACCAGCAACAACAACAAAAAAACAGGAATCCCCTTAATGTCACCGAAAAGATGACAATGAAGACGACTCTATTAGAAATAAGAATCCCAAACTTCTTTAAAAATCAATTATTTTAAATGCGCTATCGAATTTCACCCTTGTTAAAAAATTTCCTAACTATTCTACGCATACTGAATCCCTTCATCTGAAGCCCCTAACTAAAACATCAAATATATATATCTATCCATATTCATCTATTGAGAGCTATTTCATTTTGTGTATGATGATTATCGTCATTATTATCATCGTCATTTATTTCATGTTTGGTAAAAAAGATTTTTACTCTTCTATGTCTTAATTGAATATCCCTCGAGACATGAAAGGAGGAAGAAAATTTTAAAATTATTTTTTGTGCCTCCTCGCTTGTGTGACAAATGTAATGAAGATCAAGAAAAGAGGGGTGGTGGGGGGAGCACAAAGATTATTATTAAAAAAATCCCTCATCATAACTTTGATGTCTGTCATAAAGCTAATCACATTTGCGTTTATCATCATTATTAAGTACAATAAATATATTTAAATTATTATGAGAAATTTCTATTCATTTAAATACATAAAATTTGCTTAAATTTTAATAAACCTCTTCATCCACTAATGCCGACTTATAATGTAGACAGCATACCAGCCACCAGAAGGAGGAATAAAATGATTAATATTGGATAACGATGGAATTAATTTCAATGCAAATGTAAGCATAAAAAGTAATAACATTTTACATCGCATTTTGCATAATAAAAAACAATTTCATTTTAAGAATGGAAGTACAAAAAAAAAAGATGGAAAAACTTAAGTAAAAATTAAAAGCTTTTCTCTTTTTATTTTTTGTTACTCTTTTTTCGGTATTTATGACTGTAAACATTTGCAATATAGTGTTTCCAATTAAATTTATAATGGTTTCACTTACATAGCACCAACGTAAAGCGCATCTCTGTCTTCATCTAAATGGAATGTTCTATAATATAACTTTCCACATGTGAATTCTCGTACATGATCTGGAAGAAAATAAAAGATACACACAATGAGAATGAATGCATAAAAATATTTATAAGTGTTTATGTTAGATTAATTTTGTCAGATTTTTATGCTGTATTATCAGTTGTGCTTTTGCCAAGCATTTACTTTGATCAAAGCTTTAAGTCGACCAGAATTTTATGTCGAGTAGAATATTGTGTGGACTCGAGCTGACTTAAGTCAATTGTTCCATACAAAATTCGAATCGTCTTCAAGTTATGGTTTTGATAAAGATTAGATTGTATAGACATTCAACAATATAGTTGCAGAATATCGACGGTTAGTGACCATATCGGGCACCATAAGGCTCCATTTGAAAAGCACATTGACTTCGGTGTTCATTTGGACTCCTTATGGGTTATATTTGGATATCTTTGACTAATTAGTGTCGATATGGAATAACAATTAGTCAATATTCTGCAAAAATTAGTTGAAATTCTATTTCGAATGCTAATGGTAGATCGATTTCATGCAAATAGTTCAAATCCCATGATTAGAAGACCAATGCCATATATTTTCTTTGTTCAAATCCTGAAAAAGGAGATTTCTTAACGATCTATAGATGTGTAAATACAGTTTCATATGGAAATGCCTTTATCTAAGTGGAGTTCAGCTCTATCCTATCAGGGTTGGGAGTACACTCGCTCGCAAGCTTGCTTAACTAGTATATTTAAGTAGAGCAAACTCTTGAATGTATGCTCTTTGACTGTTAGGGCTAATAGAGTTCGGCTAGGAACCGCAGGTCTAAATTTCAGATGCGTACACTTGTACCTTATAGTTCGTTTATGGCTTGAAGACCAGAGTTCCATAAAAGCACCTGTGACAGGCAAAAATCGTGAAATTTCTTTATGAATCCGATCAATAATCTTGATGAAACTATCAAGAAATTGTACGGTTTTTGTCTGTCTCAAGTGCTTTTTTTTGCAACTCAGTTGCAGACCTGCAGTTTTAAACTAATCCTTAATTGAAGAGAATACAGTATATGGTTCATTAATAACTCAGTAAAGGTCCTTCAATTTTATTTTGAACCATAATAAAGATAATAATAATCATTAATAACTCCTATGACTAAAGTTAGTCATATCTGACATGAGGTAGCCTTCAACTTACAACACAATAATTCATAGTTCTAGTTACACGTCGCGCTGTAAAGCGACATTGTCATAAGCTGAAGGCACTGCAATCCTGATCAACTTACAACACATAAGCATGCACGATACCAATAAAAATCCTAACAAAATCTTCCTAACATCCATGTATGATACAGCGACAAGTAAGTACGAAAGAGGAGCAAACATGAAAGATTAATAAAGTGTTTCATGTATTTTAACAGCGGAAAAAAAATTCTCTTTTTTTTTGAAAATTTCTCATAAAAACAGCACTTAAGTGCATGCAGTTAAAATTACTCTCTCTACTTAGGTAGACAGGAACATTGCTGATGTTACTGTTGTTGGTGTTATTAGAGTTGGGGAGGTGAAATTTTATATGTCATTTTCCTTGAAGCTTAAATAGGTACTTTTGCATACACTTGTCATGCATAAACTTTATTGTTTTTCTTTCTTTATTTTTTTTTTTACAGCACAGAGCAAAAAATAAGGAATTTTCTTCTTCTTAACTTGTTTGATACTCTTATGTGCTTATATGCTTTTCATTCTATTCATCAGTCGTGAAACGTGAATTTTTTCCTTTACGAAATAAAGTTAAAAATATAAAGGAAGGAACAACTTCGTGAGATAAGAGCAATTTCAAAACTTTTACTTAACAACAAATGCAAAGAGTTGTAAAATCATCAAAAAAGAAAGTATGAACAATGCGAATGATGCGAGAACTTCTCACATAAAAAAAAATATTTTCTCCTTTTTTTCTATGTTTAAGACATAAATAAATCCTGCAAATATTTACGAAACTAAATCATTTTTGTGTTGAGGGATGGAATGAAAAGAGAATGAACGTACAGCAACAGTAAAATAATGGCACAACAATAATATGAAAAAATGAATTGTTGTCGACTATTAACAGTATCGTGCATGTGCTTTGTGCCATCCAATCAGCCAAAACGTGTATATCGCAATAACAACAAATAAGTTAGATTGAAGGCTGTGAGGTTGGGGTTTGGTATTCAGACCGTTTAGTTGGAGATTTCAATTATAGTCGTTGTTTGAGGTATGATTCCTCACGGAAATCGTTGCATTAGGGTTCAGTTCCTTTCAAATGTTGTTGATTATAGCTTCAATTCTGAAGCATCATTTTATGATTTAAATCGACACATTAAGATTCAAATTGTATTAAAAATCGTTGCTTTAAGCTTCAATTCTCATCAAAAGTCATTGCTTCAGAATTCAATTCTTACTCAAAGTCATCGCTTTAAGTTTCTTTTTTTGATTAAAGTCGACACTTTAAGGTTGTATTTTTTTAATTGTATTAAAATTCGTTGATTTTAGGTTCAAATATCATCAAAAATCGTCTATTTATTGTTCAATTTTTAACTGAATTCTTACACCTTAAGGTTCGATTCTTGTCACAAGTTGTTGCCAAATTCTTCAAGTCTTATTAAAACCAGTGCATTGAGGTTCAAATTTTATTCGAATATCATCATCTTAATGTTCAATTCTTAACTAAAGTCGTCACTTTAAGGTTCAATCTTCATCAAAAGTCGTTGCTTTAATATCAAATTATTAGCAAAAAGTTGCTGCTTTAGAGTTCAATTCCTGTCGAAAGTCATCGCTTTATTGTTCAATTCTTAACGCAAGTCAACACTTTAAGGTTCAATCTTCATCAAAAGTCGATGCCTTAAAATTCAAATTCTCAAAAGAAAGACGCTGCTTTTGAATTAAATTCCTTGGTAGGAGCTCATAGCTTTATTATTGAATTTCAACTAAAAATTGTTGCTTCATCCTTCAATGCCTCACCTCAATCAAAAATCAACAAACCACAACCAACCAAAGACACGGTGTGAATACAAACAGTATGAATGTGGTTATAGAAAGGAAAATAAAAAAGGGAAGCAAAAGATCACAAGCAATTCTATTTGTCTTAATATTTCGAAGCGTTCGAAGTTCAAGCAAATAAATAAATATTTGATTAAATGAAATCGATCCTTCTGCCCTTCTTTCTTCCTTTTCTACTTCCCACCTCTATACTGCCCGCCCATTCCACAGTCGTGCCAAAAACTATGAAGCACACAACAGAAACTCTCGTCTATCCCAAAAAAGTTTAACCAGCAAGCAAAAAAAAAAACTGATTCTCATTTCTTTGGCTTTCACTCATCCATATGTATACGTAAATATGGATGTATATATGCTTTTCCAATATGCTTCATTTATTTTATGGTTAAGGCCTCGTTTTTGCCTGGAAAATTTTTATTTTCATTCTACCCATCGTATAATATATTAAGGAAGAAATGAAGGCATTGAGTGAAAGTAAATCCTGTTATTGGTAAATATTAACATTTAGCAACAAAATTCTCGCCACTATTGAATCAATAAAAAAAAGAGAAAGTCGGGCAAATAGAACGTTGTAAAGTAGACTTAATTGGTTGAGTGGTTAGCAGGGATTCTTTTTTTTCAGCTGGTTTGATGGATATTTATTTTATGAGAAAAATGAGATATTTTTAGAAATAAATTCTTTTTATGGAATCTAAAGGTAGAATTATGGGTAAAAGCAATATTGGGTTTGCGTTTTATTAATGGTAAAAACAGATTCTTAAAATAAAAAGATTGCAAATGCTATTTTTAAGCTATAGGAACAAGTTTTTGGTTGAAGAAGTGAAAATGTGCAAGAATTGAAGAAGATTAGTCAACAAACTAAGCTAAAATAAGCAAAACCTTGAACAAAATTGAACGAAAATTCAGAAAAATTGAACACAATCTGAAAGAATTTGACGAAAAACTGAGTAAAATTGAACTAAAATTAAACAGCGTCTAACAAAAATTGAGTCAAATTGTAGCAAAATTTTAGTAAAATTGAACAAAAACTAAGTCAAGTTCTACAAAGATTGAACGAATAATACTAAAACCTAAGCCAGAATGAACAAAAATTAAGAAAACTTGAACAGAATCTTTGCAGAAATTTGCCTAAAAATAATGCAATTCTTAGCTAAATCCGACAAAACCAAGCAATATCTTCATGAATTTTCTTAAAGAATATATCAAAATTGAAATAATTTGTCCAAGAAAAGTCACTAAAATTGAGCAGAATCCCTAAATATTCCACAATTCCACAACAACATTCTCACTCCCAACTAAACACTTCCTCAACATTCAGAATTAATGAAAAAATTCCCAAACAAAAAAAGAGAATAATTCATACCCAACTGCACTTAACAACCCATTTTCTCCTTCAATACCTTTCATGAAATGAATCCCAAATTGAAACTAAATTAATTCGTTCACAAAAGAAAAGCAAAAAAAAGGAAAAAATTCAAGATTGAGTAAATTTCTATTCATTTCCTTATATCTCCTTTTTGGTAATCATATGATGCATGAAATTGAGAAACATTTTGTGCATTTTTTTATGATCAATAAAGTGTTTTACCTCACAACCCTCGATAACATTGAATATGATTTGGCTTTATCATTCGGCACACAATAAACAATTTTACCGTAGATGAATGAAAATTCGAATCATTTTTTTTTCCACCCTCACATGCCGTATCTTTCGTGCATATACAACATACCTGAAAATCAATAAATTAATATCTTTATTTCTATCACTTTTCTGCTATATAAATTTTCTTCTCTTTTTTTTCGTTTTTGTTTAGTCTATAAGTGTGTTCTATGGTGTGAATAAAGTATTATATATATTTTCAGTTCGTATATCACACTCATTTCTTCCTCTCTATTTACTACCCCTGCACAACCTTCTCCATGTCGCTTTTTGTTTCCATACGCCTCACACTTACTACTTTTCCATTACATTACGTGCCTCGAACATATCAATTTCTATCTCTTACTATACACCAAAAACACTCCTTTTACTTATTATTATTTCTACTTCTTCTTCTTCTTTTGACTTTCACTAGATATGGCAATTCTTAAAAAAAAGTTATCTATTCACCAAATAAAAATATGCAACAATGGTTTTTATGCCATGCTTTTTTATATTCCTTATTCATATTAGGAAGTGAATGAATAAAAAATGAAAAAAGAGGAATTTTCACTTGATTTTGGGTAGATGGAGGTGCATTGAGTGACTAGGGAGCATTTGAAGAGTAATTAAGTTTGTATTAAAATTGATTTTTTTGGACTAAGAGTCTCTTTTAAGGGCTCATTACTTTGGAAATGTTATGGAATGTTATAGGGTAATTGCAGGCGTAGCCAGGAGAGAGGGGGCTTAGGATATATCATAAACAAGGCCTTTTGTCTAGAAGAACGTTAGAGAATTGAAGAATTTTGTCCAAAAAGACCATTTCCTACTAAATACGATCCGATGTCTCAGTTTTAACCAATTCTAAACGCCTAGACCGGAAAATCTTGGTCTAGGCATTAGGCACCCTTAGAGTGGGAACCTTATGTGTTGCACCTACTGGAATGAACCTTGATGTATTGTTATTTGATAGAAATTTGGAATATGAGCTGAATTGAACACTGATTCTAAGATTTAAAAGAGATTTTTAATTAGTTGCTGAACTAAAGCTTCTCAAGCACTTAAAGATTCCAAAATCATTGTTGAACAATTAAATTGCTAAATTGACAATTCGCCGTCAAAATGCCTCACAAACACCCAAAAGAATTCAAGAACAAGAAACCCATCGCTATTAAATTTTTTGGGGAAGTTCAAGACAAAGAATGCCATCGACAAATACACACACGTAAGTAAGTCTCGAAAGAAAAATGTGTGAAAGTAAAGCAAAAAAGGAATAAAAATCGATCGTGATGATAATGATTATAGTTTTTATATTCTTCAGGTTTATTCACATTCAGGAAATGTAATTTTTTTGCTCATAGTTGAGCACACACAAGAAATGGAATTTTAAGGAAGTAATAATGTGTGTAAGTTATGTCACAATATGCATAATTTAGCATAACATTTTGTGTGTGACAAATAGTCATACTGATACAGGCAAACGAGACCCATGACAAGAAATTGTATTAAAATAAATTGCCGAGAGTTTTAATAACATTATTAAAACTTTTTCAATAACATTAAAATCCCTAATGGAAAAATACTCATTTATTCATCTTTGCAAGCTATTTTTTTTTGTTTTGTAACTTAATATCTGAATATATCCATATATATATGTTTACCTGTACCTCGCTCTGTTCTAACCAAATGATTACTACTAATTTTATTATAACTTTTCCAATTTCTGAGCTTTCTGACTTTGAATCTGCTGAGAATTACTAGTTTGTTTCTTTTTTTCCCATTCTCAATTCAGGTTCTATGTTTATATTGCTTTATTTTCGTTCTTTTTATTTTGTTTTTTAGGAAAATATAAAGGATAAGAAGAATTTTCTTTTGTGCTGTTTTATTACTCAGTGATTTACATTTTTTCGCAGTTTGACCTTCTGTTTCTAATGCTGCATGTAAACATTGATATTGTTTAATTGATTTTAAGCTTAAAAGTATTTTTTGCAAAATTAGTTACAAAGATTTAATTAGAAGTAAAATTAGAATATGAAGAAATATTTGAGAAGTTTGAAGGTTCGAAACCAAGAAGTGAAAAATATAACATATAAACTTAACAATGTAGAACATTCTATTTTTTTGCTGGTTTAATAAAAACTATCAAAATTTTAATAATTTTATATTTTGATTTTTTTGAAAAATTTTAAAAATTTATTTCATTGCTGTTCCCCTTACCAGCATTCTAATTATTGGTTAATACACAAATTTCTCTTTAAATGTGATAAAGACTTGAATTTGAATTCGACTTTAAATTGATTTGAAAAGGTTTTTTGTAATGAAGAGTCAGCACAACCTCAAAGACATGGGTCAGTTTCTCAACCGAATCTATTGTAGATACCCTATTTTACTTTTTTTTGAGTTACCCTAACTTACCCGGGTAGATTAAAAAACCTAAGAAGGAAAGGTAACCCAGATAGAGTAGGGAAGGTTATCCAGAAAGGTAAAAAACCTCTGCTCCTGGACATTATTGATAATATTTTCAGAAATGCACAAATCTCCCAAAAATCCGTCTCACAGGCGGCAAGTCTTTGGAATGATACTGCATTTAAACCGAATTCGGCACCAATCTAGAGTTACGTCAACCTGGGGATGGATTTTTGATCGATTAACCGATTTATGCTATTCGAGTGTCTGATTGTTATGACGATGCTTAAAAGAGACAATTTCTTTCATGTGCCACAAATATGAACATTTTTAAAAACTTTACAATTTATAAATTCGATTAAGGGCCATTCATTTATTACGTAACACTCTTAAAAAGAGTTGAAGGGATGGATTGAGCTTTGGTTACACCTCAAACAGTGAATATTTATATTTTCCAATTAAAAAGAAAGGGAAGGGATAGATTGGATTCAAACCATCGTTTCTTATAGTTATGTAAATTTTTGTATTGATCATCAAACACCATGTAAAAGAAAATGCGCAACATTCACCCCTGCCAACACCAAAAAAAAGTCAAAAAACA
Organism: Chironomus tepperi; assembly: GCF_022539635.2. NCBI lineage: Eukaryota > Metazoa > Arthropoda > Insecta > Diptera > Chironomidae > Chironomus > Chironomus tepperi. The sequence continues at coordinate 144,996 of NW_027226153.1, forward strand.
AACACTAGTAACAACATCCTATTATACTAGTTTTGTTGTTTGCTTAACAAAAATATATATATAAACGATAAGGAGTAAAAGAAAGCATCAGCATCAGCAGAAATAAATAAAAAGAGTCGAAGAGGTGAGAATAAAAGGGGTTGACTGGTATAAATGCTTATTGCAACATCTACAACAAAGATTAATGTCTAAAAAAGTATATTATTACCGGAATGTACTGTGAAAAACACAATTCAATTTGAGAGAACATAAAAATGGAAAGAAAAAGGAACAAACTATAAAAAAAAAACTGTAAAATATCGTCTGCGAAAAAAGGCGAGCGAGTTCTGCAATAGAACACAAAATACATCAGGCGAGGGAAGAAATGAAGGGAAAAAAAATAAATTTAATTTCCCTTGAGAGATTTGGAACGTTTGCTGAACTGTACCAGCAAACAAACATACAACAAAAAAAAAGGCACACACATACGTGGAATTGGAATGCAAAAAAAACGAAAAAAACTTTTCTACTCAAAGTGGTAGAAATAAAAGTCTATAAATCTCTCCTATTTCCTCGTCTTGATGTGCCATTTCATGTGTGTGCTAAAGCAAAGTAAAAAAAAAATTATTTCCCCACTTATGTTTGTTGCTGACTGCTATTAGAAGGATGTTAGGCAACATTTTCTACTTTTTTTTTTTCTTGGTATCCATCTATCTGATGGAACTTCTTCGGCTTGTTTCTCCATCGTGAATTGGAATAATATTTGATTTGGGAAATTATTGATTGGATGTCTTGCAATATTGTGACTGACTGGCTGTTATATTGAAAATGTGGGAATAATAATTGATGTATAATATGAGTAAAGTAATCATAAAGTTTCAAAGTTCACTGCATTTCTCCTAATATTCTTCAAACTTCAATAGGTTCGAGTCCCAAATAGATTTTCCAATAGAAAATTAGGTCAAATAATTATTGGAAGGAAGCTTTTGATAGAGACACAGTTTAGCACTAGGTATTGTCAATTGGCAAAATGCAGAAAGTGCAGCCAGCAATAAAGCCAGTTATAAACGCCAACTTAGAGAAGCCATGGTTCATAGCTGATCTTTACGGTCCGAGAAGTATACTAGTAAGTGTAAGACAGTTAAAAACATCCAAAAATGCCCAAATTTATGAACAGGTCGCTTATTACGTACTGTGCCTTTTTGACACCGATCCTCCTCATCCTTAGAGTGCTACGTAATAAATAAATGGCTCTTAAAGCCAAGCAGTACCTGTACATCACCTGAGTGCCAAAACAAAAGTAATAAGTGAACGATTAATGCAGTAATTCAGAACGAATATCGATAAAATTCGTTTAAAATGACTACGTGCAGAGACATATTCAAGGACTCTCTTCAGGAAGAGAGGTGTTTAAGGTTCAAACTATTCTGAATATAGACATATTCAAGGAGAGGGAGTGGTTTAAGTGACGAAATTACTCTGAATTTCAATCCCTAAATTGAATTGTAATGAAAAAATCAATGAATCATTTCCCGGATTTTAATACCTTTTTACCAAGGGATTAAAAACCCTACAAATGTCATAATCCCCTCTCCATCCCATCAATCCCCCATCAATAAATCTCAAAATGCGTCACATCCTCAAAATTCCTCAAAACTTTTTCTCACATTTTTCTTCTCTTTTCTTATCACACTCACATGCAAACATCATCCATTTTACCTTCCACATATATCCATTCCACATGGATTTTCATTTCATAGAAAAACGGAAAAGAAGAGATGAGAAGAAAAAAAATGTTTGATAGTAATGAGAAAAGTATAATCTTGTAATGAGTTTTTCACCTTTTTACTGTTCTTTGTTTATTTCCCTTATTTTCTTATCCATCCTCAACTCACATCAATGACTGTTGTAATTGCGTGTACATCCCCACATATATACATAATATTGTATTATTCGAAAAACTTCATTTTCAGGCCTTGTCGTAACTTGATTTTAATTATTAAAGTTGTTGTTAATTATTAATGTCAATTACGTTTATTAATGTTTTGATTTTTAATGCATTAACATTTTTTTTTTGTAGTAATCAGATTGAGGGGATGCGTATATTGTTTCAGGATATAAAAAGTGAATTAACGGTAATAAAGGAAATATTTATTGATTAATTGAAGTTAATTTCAAAGTTCCTCCAGTTGGCTTTTGGGGCTTTTTTTATTGAATAAAAAAAAGTTTTTTTTTTTACTTTTATTGGTTTGTTGTGAACTTTGAGGGGGTATGAAAATTGAATATCATAAAAATTATATGATTCATTAATTCTGATGAACTTTTCTACCTGTTAATGAGGATTTTTTTGATGATGAATTGATGGGATTTTTTGGTTATTTGGTTATTCGGTTATTTGGCTGTAGGAAGCAGGATAGCAGCGGCATATTCATGGAATAAACGGCAGGTAGGAATGGTAGGTAGGAATGGTAGGTAGGGAGGAAGAGTAGAATGGGAGGAAAGGTAGAATTGGAAGAAGGGTAAAATGGGAGGAAGGGTAGGTTGGGAGGAAGGGTAGGCGGGCAGGAAGGGTAGGTAGGGAAGAAGGGTAGGTAGAAAGGAAGAATAGAATGGGAGGAAGGGTAGAGAGGAAGGGTAGGGAGTAAATGTAGAGAGGGCTACGTTTGGTGTCCAAATCCTCCTTTATTGGGTAAAATCTTCAATTTGTTAGTTGCTAGGATTTTTCATGAAAAATACCCAAACCACCCACCCTTTAATCTTGGCGATTTATGCCACACATTTCCCTCCGTTCAAAATTCCAGCTAAGCACCTATTAGGTATGATAAGCAGTTATAATGACACAATCGTCAACCTTATCAACTTCAAACACTAAATACCCCCATTACATTTCAATATCCTCAAAAATCTATCAAAAAAATCACAAAAGACTCAACTTCCCAAATTCCAAACAACTTCACAAATCAACCGAATCAGGTCATCCAATCAGCAATTACTCAATTTAGCCTACTAAAGAAATAAAAATAAATTTCAAGCCTCATGTACAATTCCGATTCTCATTTTAGTAAATTCAGCTACCTCAACCTCTCTACGCTTCAGATTCACATAAAAAAAAAAATTGTGATTTATTGAATTAATTTAAGCAGAAAAAAGAAATTTCTGACCTTTTTTTCAAAATTGAAATATTTCCGAGCAGCACATGGAGTTGGCTAAGGGCTGCGAAAATTGGAAAGTGGTAGCTGGTGCTAGAGCTGGTTTTAGGCTGCATCTGAGGGAGGCCTCTGTACGGCCAGCGAAATAAGTAAGTAAATAAGTTAGGGCTGCGCTATGTTGTCATATTGAGGATAAGACACGAAGTTGCCCTGCCGGCACTGCATCGGCAGATTTTAACGGAGTCTTATAATTCACCAAATTGTGCAGCTCGGGATCGTTACTCAAAAATCATTTCTCATCCACCCCCAATTCCAAAAACTCAAATCAATCACGACAAAACTGCCTAATCCATAAAATTGTATCCAAATATTGAGGAAATAATTAAAAATCAATAAAGATCAAAATTATTTTTATTTTTGTCAATCCAATAAAAATTATAAAAGCAAATTTCTAATCAAATGTGAGGAACGATGAAACCTTTTTGACAGTAATTGATCGGAAAATATTTTTTCAGAATTATTACTCAACATTTATCCTAGTCGTATTATTTCGCTGACTAATAAAAAATAAATTTATGATTGTTCTGAGATTTTCTAATCTATGATCATCACCAATAAAATTGTGAAATCTATTGCTTATTATAGCTCAATAAATTTTCATATCTATTAGCTTTCATCAGCTCTTTTTTCATTCTTTGTAGCTACGCTTGTAGAATGATATGATATGGGAGTTGATGTTGGAAGGAGATTGGGTGGGTGGATCGTATAAAGCGCATTTTCGGTATAATATGGATTGATTTTAGTTCCTTATAAGAATGCTTGCTTTACATATACAGTTAGCGGATCAAGTTCATTATAAAGTTTAATTCTGATCCATGTCATCCTTAGATGGCTCCTGAAGCTGGCTCTATTGATGGATACTACTTCCTAACTTCCTAAGCATCACAATTCGGATAATCGATCCAAAATTCGACACTAGATCCTCGTGACTCTAACATGATGACGGATTCAAACCGAACCAGACTTCAAAAGAGAATCACGCCAGTCTGGGGTCGGTTTCTCGATATACTCAGATCCTTTCAACTGCACTTGTTGCATACACAAGGGAATATCTTAGGGCAGAAGAAGAAGCAGCTGTAGAATAGGTGTACACCGAAATACAGGTCATGAAGCTGAATTTTTGATAGATTAATCGATCATTGTGCTATTCTAGGCTTAATTTACTCTGGACAACACCTCAATTTTCAGTCATCAACAGACGTCTAATGGGAAATTTCAGGACAACTAGCTCCTAACCCTCTCAAGAGCAGAACAAGTTGAGAATAACGCTATCAAGCATGCTCAACTAGCCTATTTATTTAAATAGTAAAAACTCTCAAAAGCATCCCCTTTACCTGCTACCGTTAGTCTACATCCCATAATCTCCAATAAATCCATTGCAACATGATCATCATCATATGCTTCCGTATTTACACAACCCAACATCAGTCAATCACCCAAAATAACAACAATAATACTCCTAATTCTCATAATTCCTTCACAATAAAGAAATCATTAAAACGAATATGACAAATGAGAGGACATATAAACTGGCTGACATCAATAAACGTAGTAGAATTGCTAAGGATATAATCATAAAAGAAAAAAAATAATAATAAACAGAATTAATCGATAAAAACATCAATCAATTATACATTGTTCATCATCATTATGACTTGTATCCCATCCAATTCATTTCCATCTATTTTTGAGTCATGAAGGCTTCTATTTCAGTCTCGAGTTTTATTTTTATTTGTATGTATTTTTGCAATAAATATCAACAGCAAATAGAATGTTATGACGAAGCTATATAAAAATTGTTTATTCCTCCATTTCAGCTATAATTTCTGTCATTTGCAAAGTAATAAAGAGAAAAATTTTTTATTACAAATTTTCCCTCTCGTTCTGTATTTACAATTTCATTGAAATGTACAGCATAACGGCGGTAGTAACATCTCCACATTCACCTTATAACTTCCTTTTATTTTACTTCTTATGTGAGGAATGTGACATATTAAATATTAAGGAATTGTCTTTGGATTTTGAAATATTTTCATGATTATCGTTAATTCAGGGGGATATGTTTCATGTTATGGGTGAGATTACATTGAGATATGGTATATGTAATACTAGTTAACATGACAGTATAGTCTAGAGGAGCAGATGATTCAGTTAGGAAAAATTGGATATTCATATGAGAATCGAACAGACAAGGAGCATTTCCATAACTATGCTTACAGAATTAAGCATTCACAATTGTATAGATTGAGGATACTCAGGAGCACGCTCTTTTAGGTGAGTATCTTCAATTCCTAGCTTGAAAAACATCAAATTAACAATTTCCTAAGGAACAGTTGAAAAGATCATTACTGGGACAGATATTCAAGTTTGTTGCATCCTCCTTGGTTTTAATAAGCAAGCATAAAGACAACTAAGAGCAATGAATAATCCTCTTAGCATAAAACAGTGACAAATGAATGTCAGCTCAATGTACAAACAGAGAATTTGTACAAAACCAGGTGACAGAGCTTCAACCAAACAAAGAGACCTCTTTTAAGTACCGTAGTGGTGTTTCTGCACCATGATGTGGCCAGTAACAGTGTAAGATGGAAGGCCTTTTGTAAAAACCTAGGCTCCAAGTCGGAGCATGGTTCCAGTAAGTAAGTAAGTGGTATTTCTGGACCATTAAAGCTTGCTCTTTGCCTGTTAGCTATCTCTACTTAAGAACATGATTAAAGTAAGAATGCTAAGGTCTGGTTGCTTGCTATGCAATGACTCAAACTTCTAAAATACTATTATGCTGTATTTTTAAGCATAGGCTCAATTAAGTAAGCATGCTCAAGCTTTAGTGCTCTATTTAAAGCAGTTGACTCTAGATTGTAAGCTTCCTTATGAAAAATGAGAGGAATATGTCCAGAATTATGTCAATATAGCCTCTTTTAGGACAATTGTGACATCTATTAAAATTAATTAGCCTTGTGCTGTTCAGGGAGCATGTCAATGATTCTCATGAGATTGATGGGATTCGAGAAGTAAAATCACACTCTTTAGTGTTACATAACATCCGAATGTCCCCACACTATGTCATAAATTTATAAATAAACCTCAAAATTGCCTATATATAATTTCCATTAGAAACTGCCATTCCTCTTTCCAAAGAATCTCTGTCAATTTCTCCCCAATGACATGTTGAGCCCCACATCAAATGCACCCCCTCAAAAACTTCAAACACAAAAAAAAATTTCTCTCTCTTCCGTCACACACAATCGACTGCAAACAATAACAATGAAATTACATGAAATGAAATGGAGGAAAAAAAAACAGAGGAAGTAGAAAGAAAAAAAAAATTGTCGATGTCGTAAAACATAAAAATATTGATATTAAGATCGTAACCATTTAGCTGTTCACCAACTGAATTGGAATTTTTTTCTTCTTCTTCCTTTTTTTATACTCTGACATGCAACCGAAAACACATGGGGCAATGTAGCCTGAAATTTCTTTTCATTTTTTTTTTGTGCTCATCTCGTTCATTCATTTGAAATCTCTTCTTATTATTGGTGTGCTGTATCACTTTATGGATGTAAAGCTGTACAGATTTTTTTTATTTTTTTTTTGTGTTTAATGAAGCCGTTTTCCTCCTAAATAAATCTTCAATCTCGGAGCTTCTCTTTTTTTACATACATAATCTAACAGAAGTGAATGGTGCAATATAGACGATAGACATTATGTACGAGAGCTTGAGTGAAAATGATAAGGAAGTCGAAAAGAGATAGAAATATATTTTATATAAATTTATCAAATCAATCAGGATATTCATTGAATGGTAAAGGAAGGAGAATGAACCAAAGAATAATTTATGTCTGTTTCGGCATCGATGAATATATATATATATATATATAAGGGGCACTAGATACAGCCCGTGTACATATAAAATATATATAAAGTCAATTTAAGCATAGAATGTGAAATGAAAGCCAATTTTCAAATGTATACGGCCACATGGAACCTCACTTTAGAAATTTTTTTTATTTTCTATTTTTCCTACACACAGAAGTACACTTGTAAGAGCAGGCATGAAAAATAATATTTGAAAGTCAGTAGGTAACATGAAATCAATAAATTCACCCATTTTATTTGATAACGCGTATATATAAAGTTGAGAATTGAGAACTGTTGCGATTGTGGATTTAAAAGGCGCAGTGGAGGTTAATGCATGACTTTTAAATGAACTGACGAGAGTCTTAAAAGGACTAAGCATAGATTTAGAGCATTGTGGCACCTTCTTTTTTTTAAAATTGTGTAGTTTTACACCCCTTTTTAAAGAACAAAAAACAAATCCTCACCCCAGGTTTGAAACTACAGAAGAACAGTTAAGGACATCATGCAGAGGCTGTTCTGCTATAATCACAACTGATTTTACATTCATCTAAGCCAGAGTTGTCCAGAGCGCAAAGTCGACTCAGATTTAGCAAAGAAAAGTAGACTCAAATAGGCTCAAGTTCATATTAAACTCAAGTTGTCTTCAAACTCTGGTATAGATGTTCTTAGGCCTAGATCAGGGCTGTCCAAACTGTGTACCACGGCCAATAAATGCAATAAATGAATTTCGGATTCAAAACCCAACAGACCACACTCCTAATTTTTTTTAAGTAGAATTTTTCCGACAACTCTACTTCAAATTCGTACAAAGCTTCTAAACTGTGTGTAAGCAGCGAAAAAGCCACAATGGTCATGCGGCAATCGTCTAAACTGTGTAGTTTCACACCCTTAAAAATCCAAATTGACCCAATTTTTCATTCCTCATGCCCAAAACTTTCAAATATTTTTGGACATTTTTCATACCATCTTAATCAACTGTGTACACTTCAGCTATAATCAATCAGTCAAAGAGCAAACATGAAACCTCATTTGAGAAAATGCGATAAAAAATAAAAAAAAAATTATGACTAAGAGTCACCCCCGACCCGCAATCACTTTACAGTATAAAAAGCTATTCTTTAGCTGCTTCGACTGCCTTCATTCATTCATTCATTCAGAAAACGATAAACGTCTACAAAAAAAAAAAAAAAGGTTGGAAAAAAGGTAGACGAAAATCCATCATTATGAAAATTATTATAGAGTATGGTATGAATTTTAGGTCGTGGAACTTCCATTAAGCCGTGGCCCCGTATTCTCGCAAGACAGACGACATGGGGTAGATATTTGATGCACGCAATGAATTTTTTAGTTCCAATTCAATTCAAATATCTCTTTCCTTTACTTCCTCATTGCATAATGTAGTTAATTTTATTAATGAAAGATAATTTTATGATAATGAAAATGTGTGCGGCAGAGTTTATAAGATTTATTGCTTGCTGATATTTTAATTCCAAATGTTTTTGTTTTGGACAAGCGATAATCGACACATAATAGTCAATTCAATAATTATAGGGTTGCATTGTTGTTGTTATTTGAGACCTCAAAACAATGTTATTAATTAAGGCAGAGAAATTTGTTTTTATGTCCATTCGTAAGCGGAAGGACATTTCATTTTCTGTAGAAAGGTACAAATTTTATTATTTCCTTTTCAACTTAAGTGAGTGTGTGGATGTGAATTCAGTTTTTTTGTGTATAATGATAGGATCAGTTTACGAAAATTGCTATATTTTCTCTTATCCATGAACCTTTTTTTTCCTTCTTTTTTTTATCGCCTTTTCATTCATTTTTACTTAATTTTTTTCATTTCTTTCATTCTAATTGATGGATGTAGTCATTCTTACCCAAATTATGTAGAACAACGGATGTTTTGGGAGAAATATTTATGGCTGAAGGATAATTGTGAGCTTTAAGGCATGCCTTTAAGTTTATTTATAGTTGAGGCTTTAAGATTAATTTTCTGAAGCATTGATGTGAGTTGTATTCTTGAGTTATTGCTTTAAGTTCAATTTTTTGAGTCATTGGTTCAAGTTCAATATTCAAAACCACTGTTTAAGTTCAATAAGTCGTCAATTTAAGTTCAATTTATGAGTCGTTGATTTAAGTTCAATTTATTAATCATCGCTTTAGGTTCAATTATTGAATCATCGCTTTATTTCAATTGTTCAACTGTCAAAATCAATTTTTAATTCGTCGCTTTAAGTTCAATCCACAAAAAGCTCAGTACTAAATGCTATTAGAATCAAAGCATCAAGTTGAATCTTATGATCATCGCTTCAAATTGAATCAATGACTCAGTATCCGGTTAAACTTAAACAATTGAGTTATGACTATTAAAGCTTAATTAGTGAGTCAGCACTTCCAGCTCAATTTCTGAATCATAGCTTTAAGTTAAATATTTGAAGCATCGCTTCGAAGTTGAGTCTTTTGCATTCAACGCTTTAAGTTCAATTCCGAAAACATTTCCTCAAGTTCAAATCGTCGCTTCTAATTCAATTTTCCTATTCAACGCTTCAAGTTGCTTCAAATTGCTTAGACATAACTTAAAATCTATTTAATTTGAAGCTTTCCCAAAAACCAGCCACGAGCACATAACTCATCACAAGAATAAAATATAAAAATTAACTACCCAGAATGAAGTGTTAAAATTCTCGTGTTACAATAGCCTCCATGAACCTAATCAACAATCTCAATACAGCAGAATTTTGACAGTAAGCAATAAAAACTCAAAGCTTCTATTTTTCCATTGAATTATTACCATTTCAGATGAGCCTTCTTTCTGTGCGTGTATACCAAATGCTATATTGTAAGTGATTTTGTGTGTCTATTTAAAATTCAGCATAGCATCTCAGTTCCAATTTCATTCCCTCAAATATCTTCTTTCTCTGTTGCTCATTTTCCTTTTTTTTTCTTGCTTTCTTTCTTTTTGTTCTACATTTTCAAATTCCACAGCATAAAGTTCACATCCATTTTGTTTAATCTAATTAGAGTGAAATCAGGGATCCATATGATGGATGAGATAACTGATGCTATGTTATGTGAACGACATATACTCAAGGTCATGTTGAGCATACAAGAACAAATTACATTTTTTTTTATGATTTATTCCATACAATACATCTTATATTGAATTAGAATTATTATTATTAGCTGAGTAAAGCGAGTTTATTATACATGAATGAAAGATGAGATGCATGGATTATGAAATGAGGAGGTATGGGTAAGGAATGGAGGAAGGTGGATTAAGCTTTCAATTACATTTTTTTATTCAAATATCTTATATCTTTCAATTACTGAGATTTTTTAAAATTTATTTGATTGGATTTATGAAGGCTGGATGTTATTTCAAAGCTTGGTGATGCAAAGTAATTCAAAAGCTGCTTCATTAGCAGATCTACTTGCCGGGAATGTACATGACAGAGAAATAGCCAGAAATTCGAATCCAGGCCAACGTAACTCAGACTCAAGGTCATATTGTATGAAATTCGGATGTTGTCAAAGTAGTTCAAGCTATATTCCATTGAGACTTATAACTAAGTAGGGGAATATCCGGGGAAAAGAGGTGGATAAGGATATGAGTCCTCCCTTTTACTCCTTTTTTGAGCTAGAACAGCGAAAAAGCAACCGAATTTAACTAGAATTTCCCTGGGATCGGACCCGGGACCTTTGAGTCGACTGCCCGATTTCCTTGCCAACTAGGCATTTGCTGTTTTTTCGCTGCTAATTAGCATACAGTTTTAAGAACTTAACCAAAAAAAGCTTAAAATTTCAGAATAATTTAAACTTTTTCAAAATTCATACTCAACATTTTCATTCATTTAACATCCAAATGTCACAACATCTTACATTCTTGCAAGCATAATACCTTCATTTAGTTAACCATCTCAAAAAAAGTCCTCATTAAAGAAAAACCTTGAAGCAACAAAGTCAACACAATTAGGATGAACATCTTAAATTCATCGTTAACGTAAAAAAATTTATCAAAAAAATATCAAAATACATCAAACGTATCATTTAAGGTATGTAGATGTAGATGTCAAAGGCTAAAGGCTATAGTCATTAAAAGAATCGAATTTTTATAAAAAATAACCTAGTGACAACAGTATCATGTTGAGTTCATTCGGTTATTTTTAACAAAAATTTAATGTCAAACTTTGTTGCTGTTATCATGAAAATTTGAGTAGGATTGTGTTGCAAAGTCTGTAAAAATAAGGATTTTAGAAGGAATTTCAAGGAGATTTTGTAGAATTTTTGGGGTGGTATATTGGAATGTAATGTGTTTTGGGTAATTGAACAGTCTGTGATTTGGTGGAAACATGAGTTTTGTTGAGGTAGCCATAAAGTGTGATCAATGAGACATACGATTAGCTATTTGAACAGAAAAAGCAACTCTTGTAAGGAATTCAAGGAAACCGAAGTCTGACTCCTAATCTGACCATGTAGACAGTATATTGTCGTTGTATTCCCTAGAAATCGTAGACGTCACTGGTATCGCTATCAACCGAGGTCTTTGCCGGCACATGTATTTGAAAAAATGGATCAAAAGCCTATTCAAATCCTATCATGTCTAATCTCAACATGTTCAATGAAAGCTACAGAATGCAAACAGAACTGGACTAGTAATGACGACTACCAAGAAAATGCCATTGCTTGTATAGAAACATAATTTTATTTTATCACCGTTAGCTGGAATTGGCAAGGTAAAAGAGATTCTAGATAATTAAAAGCCACAAGATGCTGAAAAGTGATGCAAAAATATCATGGAAATCATTTTGTTGTAACCTAAGCTCCAAATAGCTAGTTACATTGAATAAGTAGCTCTTGTGGGGATCACAATCCTCAAAACCTTATATCCACTTGCCAAAATCAGCTCCCAACCCCACCCAACTCTACAAAATAATTTAATCAAAAAATTTATCATTCAGAAATTCATCAAAAGAAATCAAAACATCAAAAAACCTCAATAATCAATTTAATTCATCCATACCACGCTTACCATAGCTCAATCCCATCACCACATCCCCCAAACATTCCCCCGTAAAGCAAACAAAACATTTCCTTTTACCAAATGAATGAAAAAAAGCAAAAAATTTATATAATTAGCTCAACTCATAGCGATTTTCTTACAAATCGTGCTCACATGAATTTCCATAAAAACCAAAAATGTAATCAAAATTCTACTCCACAATCCTCATTTGAATAATTTTTTTGTATTTGAAGAAAATTTTTTTCAATTTTCATTTCCTTCATCTTTATGAGATATGTGTGTATACACAATATATGTTATGCCTCAATCTATTCATCTAATAATACATGAATGTGAAGGATGAGTTTTTCATATAAATTTTATTTTATTTTTGTATCTCCAAAGATAAATTTCGCAAAAAAAATTCTTATTCTATGTGTGGTTCTGAAGGAATTTTTAAGGAACATAAAGAAAATGTTAATCGAATGCAAAAAAAAAACACTTTTGTTGCGAAATCTTTAGAGAAATGAGAATAGAAACTTTTTTATTTTGATTGTGGCTTATGAAATTGAATTTTGTTCATCATCACATGATGGAATTGGGGAAAATTTTCATTAGAAAATTCTTGATTGTTTTACAGGCATGAGTTGGAAATTGTTTTTAAAAAAATTTTATGAAAGAATTATTTGTTGTTGGATGGCTAGAGGATTGATATTAACTTATATTGGGCTCCATATTATGTAATTTTGAAAGTTAAAGGCATTTTTAAGTAATCTGATAAATGATTTAGGTTCAAATCCTATAGAATATCAAGAAATTAATTGAATTATTTGGACAGTATTAATATTTTTTTGCTTAATAAACTACTAAATTGTTCCTGAAAAGCACAAAGCCTATTAATGGTCGAAAGTCTGATTTTAGACCGACTTGACTCTGATCTGATGTTAGATTTCATCAAATCTGGCCTGAGGCCAAAGTTACGCTAATCTGAGGAGTTATCTTCAGTTTTATATACTTCGTGTGCTTCCCGGGGTTGTTTTTTACTCAAATTGATGATTTTGTTACTTTAGACGTTCAGTTGATATAGTTTTTGACATTAATCATCAAAGGATATTGATCTCAAACTCTTCACAATACCATGGTCCAATACTTGTCCCTACATTCAACTCTAGCAACCGAAATTTATATAAATCCAGTTTCAAAGCCAGAACAGAGAAGGAAGAGAGAAGAGATGCTCAAAATTAGCTAATAATTCCCTGACAAAGCACAATGATCCTTTGAATAGACTTATCTGCTTTTTCATAGTTAACGCATCAGATCCTCGAACAGCAATTCTTTAAATAGGCTTCATTGCACCTTAACATCAATGTTAGCATACCGATAAAGCGGTGCATTAGCTCCTACATTATGAAGCTCTGGAAATGTTTGATCTACTTTTTCATCATCATAAATACCCCCAAAGCATCCAAAAACAAACCCCCATAGTCACCCTACAAGCATCAACATCAACAACAAAACTTTTTTATTTTCACTCATTCTCACTCGATTATTTTTGGAAGATAGAAGACAGTACACATTGAATCATCAAAAAAAAAGACTGAGTATAGTATCTAAGTGTATATATACATACAGAACAATCAAACGACATAGTTCTTCATTAGCACAGCAATTATGCATTGGATAACTGCCAGGCATGAAGAAGAAAAAGAAAAAAAGAGGAGAAATATGTATGCATGTACATGAGTACAATGAGCCAGAGGCGACAATCAGATAACACACAATTATAAAATTATCCTTAATTAGAGTGGATAGAGATGGAAAGCAAAAGTTGTGTCTCTATAAAGAATGCAAACTTTTTTGTGCTGCTCTGTGCCTGAATTAAACAACATTGTTATGTTTAATCTCTTCATGCTGAAAAAAAAATATGAGGCATATCAAAATATTTAACTTTACCGAAATGGTTGAGGAACTGAGCTTAAGAGGAACAACAATCAAGCAGTTTATTTAAAAATTGTCATTATCATAGAAGACACAAGAGACAATTTTCTTTTGTGTAAATACAGCACAAGCACAAAGGAGAGAAGAAATAACTGAAAAAAGATAGATCGTCATCATTCCAAATATTTAAATAAGGCAATGGAAGGAATGAATATAAAAAAAAGAAAATCTTTTTTTTCTTAAATTGAATGATAAAAATCCGCTAGATCCGCATAATAATTCTTTGATTTTTCCTATCTCAATTTTTATTTTCATTTTCATTCTCGCATTTTCATTGCTGTTGATTTTTCAGTTTCACTTGCTTTTCTTATTCTTAATTTTTTTTATGGAGTGTGTATTTTTTTGAGGAAGTTGGGAAATGGGTTTTTGTTGAATATTGGATGATATGGAGAGAGGGGGTGACTTGGGGCACTTTATGGAGTTATTTAAGAGGTTTGTCTTATCAATCAGATGAGTTCAAGTAGTGACTGTTGGGAACTAGTTAAAAATTCGATTAAATTTGATTTAGAATCACAGACATATGGCTGGAATCATTCGTGCGGACAGACAATTTATACAAACTAAGTGATAGAACCTGTAATCCCTGACAGTCAACGAGCAAGCTCACAAGGACAGAGTAAGCTGAAAGTAGCACTCACGAGCATGCTTACCTATTATGTTTAAGATTAACAAGTTCTCGACAGAATGCTCTTTGTATGCTAGGGAACAGAGTCAAATTGAAAGCCTCTTGTTGTAACCTTAGCTTCAGGTAGTAACATGGTTGCAGTAAATAAGTTAGTAAGTAAGTATACAAAATTCGGCTTTAAAAATGCAAATTAAATTGTTTAAGGTGTAACAAATTCCACCATTCACCTCACAATATGCCACACCTCTACCCAGGGACGTAGCCATTGGGTGGAGGCCATTAGAGGCACGGGGAACAGTTTTTTTTACTTTTTTACAAAGTTTCAAAAAAAAACGGGCTTCACCTAGTAAAATTTCTGGCTATTCTCCTCTACCCTCTCCTTATGCCTACTCCTGTGAGACCCTTACGTAATAAATAGACGGCTCCTTATGAAGATATGGTCAAAAGTCGAAAAAAAGTTCAAAGCAAAAGTTTAAGTATGAAAATATACTTAAATTTTACAATAATTTTCAGGTTCGAATCCTAATTCAAATTTATCTATATAAAATTCTCCACTTGTTCATTATTATTTTTTTTTTGAAATCCAAACCACCAAAATGCGTCCACAATCCAAAAAATCCTTCACCTTCCATACCCAACTCGTCAACGTATTTTTTCTTTCGCTTTTTACCATCTCTCGTTTGCTTCTTGTGCTTCTTATTCTTATATTTTATCTCTATTAAATTACATAAAATATTTTTACTTTACAATAATGCTACAGCCAAGTATCTATAAAAGTTAATACACATTGAAAAGAATGATAGTAAAAGGAAAAAAGAAGTTTATGGCTTATTTCTCATTTCGCTCATTTTATCCACTCTCACATCCATCGACTTCTCCTTCTGTGTTTTTTGTCTACTTTCTTGAAATCCCATTAAATTAGAATCTTTTGTTAAAAAAAAAGAATCTCATCTCATAATAACCGTCAGTCAGTCATCCAGTTAGTCAGTGAGTAAAGTAAAGTAGATAAACGTAAAAACTGACATCCTATATTATCTTATTGTTCTTTTTGATGGAATTGCGATGTTCCCTTTGGATGGGGTTTTTTGTAGGGATGAATTGAATTGAATGAAGAGCGTTGAAGGATGGGTGGGATTTGTTTGAATTTTAAGGGGTAGGGGTGGAATTTGATAGGTTATAGATTCAGTGGATTTCATGTTTTGGGAAAATTTTGTTGAGAATCGAACCTCTGATGACAGTTGGTCTACTTTTCAATTAAAATTATTGTGTATACTAAGTTATTGATCTTAATTGGCACATAATGCAGGACTATAGAGTCAAAGAGAGCAAAAAATGGAATCTATGGATCAAAGCGGCTCAGTTGGAAGTGCTATGCTAAGAACCCACTTATACTGGATTATCTCGAATAGCACAAGTCGGTTAATCGATTTAAAATCCTGCACCAGGTCAGTGTCGGCTTTTTTAGCGTCGGCTTTGATCAGAGAATGATGCTGGCCTGTTCAGGATGATGCCGGCCTTTTCAGGATGGTGACGGCCTGTTCAGGATGATGTCGCCCTGTTCAGGATGATGCCGGCTTGGTGCAGGATTAATCAATTTGTAATATTCGAGTACAGAACCTCTTTTTGTTGATTTAACCCCAAAAAATGCAAAGAATCTCAAATATATCGATGCTCGTTAATATATAACCATTGTAAGGACGGTTGATTAGCAACAACCTTAGCATATCGTCAACCACAACTCGCCGCATTGCTCAACAGCACCTAAACAATCCAAAACAGCATAATCTACCCAGCAACATCCTTTAAATTCATCAAAAAAACTCTCCCAAAAACTCAAAATATCTTTAATTATTCTTTAAAAACTCCATCCAACATCCTTAACATCTCATACTTCCACAAGGACCCAAAAATGATAATCATCCCATCTTGATGATGATGAAATAAAGTAGAATATAAAAGATAAAAATTGTTTTTTTCTCGAATAGATATGTATGTGGGTGTGGGATTTAATCTTGTAATCTGTATGCAAATTAATGCTTTTTGAAAAAAAAAAAAAAACTTTCCATTTTCAATCTAAGCTGTAACAAAAGAGAATCAACAAACGGCAGCAACAATAACGATGATGATAATACAGTCAGTCGTACTTAAGTTAGTTATTTAAAAGAGAAAGAAAAAAATAGAATATTAATTAAGGTATTACCTTTATGATGCCTAAGATGATGTTGTCCATTGCAGCATGGCTGCTCAAAATAACTACTAAATGTATTCTCATAATCCGCTAGAACCGTTGTATTATCCAACAGGAATAAGAATATTAATATAACACTGACACTCGATAAATAAGACATTTTTAACTTATTTTTCATCTGCTGTTGCTGCTTCAACATTTATTATGTTATTATCTCCTATTCTGTTATATTCGTATCTTCTTTATGTATTTTTTTTCAACTTCTTTTAACGCCTAATTCGATAATATTAAGTAAAGGCGAAATGTACACACTTATACAGCCAAAAACTAAAATTTATTCTTATGTCTTCATTCAATTATTAACATTTTTCTAGACTGGATTATTATTATTTACTCATTTCGGTATCATCAAATAAAAGTTCTTATTTTTCTTAATATTTTTGGTATCACAACACATGCGAGACGTTCCGAGAAATTTTTATTGCTAAATTTTCTGTTATGGGATGAAAGGAGGAGTTGATGTAATAATTCTTTTTTGGCTCTTCTGCCTCGTTACGAGGAATAAATTTATAAGGAAGTGACATTTATGGTCGTTTTTAAGCGCATATTTTCAGACATAGAAATGAGCTCTGATTCACACTTAATTAGTAATTATTAAGTCTGTCTTTAAGCTTTTTAGTGAGCGTTACTGGTCGTATATTGACAAGAAGACTCGTAATAAGTTGAAAGACCGACATTTATAGTCAGGCAGACTGAAGGTTACAAGGTGAGTTTAACAAACTAGTAGTCGTGCAAATTAATGGCGGTTTTGACTGAAAGATGATTAGTTAGATCAGTTAAGTAATTTTATAGCATAGTAATTCTCATGCTTTTTAGAAGCCATTACATTAATTCTAGAATGCAAAGATCGTGATCAGCAGAGTAAGCTGAGAGCAATGCTCAAAAGCATACTCATACATGATATAAGGTGAACAAGCTCTCGAGAGCATGCTCTTTGTTTGCTAAAGGACACTAGTTAAAATCGAAATTCTTGTAGACAAATAATCGTCACAGTTTATGTTTATGAGTTGAAAATATGGAAAATAAGGTGCTTTTGTGACTACATTGTACTGTTATGGTGAACAAGCGATCGAAATATCGCGGTACATATATCGAAATACTGTGACATACACAGTATATCATAAATCTAAGTTTATTAAGTGTCCTGATTAGTGATTAGCTAGAAATACTGGCTTATTGACCAATGGTATTCTAACTAATCCATAAGTCTGCTCAAATATGTCACGGAAAGGTTTATTCTCAATATCACAAATCAGTTAATCAATCAAAAACCTAGTCTCAGACCGGCATGACGCTGACATGAGTCTTGATTTGAACTAAATCCGACAACAAGTTAGAGTCATTCCGGTCTTACGCGGGATTGTGTATCAATTACCCAACTTATGCTATTCAGGTTAACGTCATAGTTCGCAGGACTGTAAGAGGCCAGGACTCTTATAGTCCAGAAAGAAGCCTACTCTATTGCAGTCCGGACTCCTGACAACTCTAGTTTTAAGTGTGTAGCCTGCATAAAAGATTGAAAACCACTGAAATAATAAATAATTTTGCCAGTCAGACAAAAAGACATCCAAAATTCAACAGACATCAAAGCCCATTTTCCATATGAAAATTCCGCTAAAGAAAAATCATTTAAAGATGAAAACTACACAAGCATATGGTGTCAAATCAATATCAGATTCAAATGCGATGAAATTTAAGACTAAAAATATGTTGTGTATTTTTTTTTTGTTTCTTCTTTTCTTTCTTTCATTCCGAGAGCATCAAAAGAGAATATTCTGTGTGTTGGTCACTTTTTCTTCATTCCTTTCTCATTTATGAGCATGGCTTTATGTGTTGATTCTTTCAATGGAATATAAAACAACCGTCAATACAACGATGCACGTATAAAACGAGTTTTAAAGAATGTTGAACTTTTTTTTTTTTGAATGTAATGAAGCAATTCTGTGTGTTTCTTTCTTTTTCTGCTCTTTTTCTGACTGCCACAAGCTAACTCTTCTCTTTTTTTATTATTTCTATTATTTGGAACTAAAATATATATACTGATGATTGGTTTTTGATAAATTTTGTTTCTAAAAAAGTATATACACCAGTTCTGCTGCTTCTTTTTATGGTGTGTACATGCACGACAGAAAAAAAAACCTTTTTTTGTGTGTGGAAATGAACAAATGAACAAAAAAAATGGTTCAATGCTCAACACTATAAAATTACAGAGATTTTTTGTTCTGTTGTTCTGTCTGTTACTTCTCGGTATGAAACTCAAAACTCTGAATTTAATTTTTAAAATATGTAAATTTTTATGAGGAAAAAAAAGGCAATTTTTAAAGTGATCTGGAGCTAGTGTTGGGTTTCAATTATAACAAAAACTTTGGTTTATAGCTGGGAATTGTTATTTTGGTTATTTTAATTCAATTCTCAAACAATTACAGCTCACCAGACAATTGCAATCTGGAGCGTATTATTTTGAATGGCACACTTTTAAGTTTTGTGAAGATCAAGCTACGATGGCATGGAAATGACAATTTGGTTAGAACAAAGTGGTTGTCGATTGACAAAAACGTCTGTACTTGTCAAATGGCTATAATTAAACTGCCATTTGAGCGTCATGGTGGCAACATGTTAGGGTGTCTCGATTGGGTTTGAAAATGCTAAAAGCAAGTTTTAACTAAAGCAAGTTGAGGATCCGTTACCGAATGAGTTAAGGATCTTCGAAAGCAAATAGCGTATAAAAGGATGAAAATCTTACTATAAAATCTCAGCCTCAGGCCTCAGGTTCTGATCTGGTGCAGGATTTCTGATCATTTCTTAGATAAATGGTATTTAGCTAATGAAATTCGCAAGTTAATAGCTTGAATCCCCCAAACTGTGCAGCCTAAGATCATTCTTCTCAAATCTGAGTTATACCAATTCTTAGAGTTTGAAGATGACTCAAATTATGTTTAAAAATGTCAGTTCTACTAAATGCCTTTCGACCAGCACCATGACTTGATGCAAAAATGAAATTTGCCGCTGTGTTCTATTCGGTTTCATTAGCATTTTCACACAGAACATGAGTCAACTTAAAGTTTTAAGTATAAATATATTGGGATTTACTAAGGATCAGGCTTAAGATAATCATACTTTCTCAAGATTTATAGTATACAGAGAGCAAAGGACAACACAATATTCAGCTTGTATATTTAGTACGCTCTTTGTCAATTAGTGATTCATGTGAATCTCAGTAAATGCCAAAATAATTTAACCATTATTTCATGATCAAATCATTTAAAGCTCAGCTAGTAATATGTATATAAGCTCCTGATAAATCGGTTATTAAACTCAACTCCAACTCAACTCTTTTCTTCCCTTTAAGAACACATAAGTACTTCTAGTGAGAAAAGATACTTTAAAGTTTAAAACCACAAATCATAACATCTACATCGACTAGATCTCATCTCTATTTACCCATTTAAATTCCATTTCATTGTGAGAAATTTTTTTCCCTTTTCTTATTCCTCTCAAGACACTCATCATGAGAATGATTTAAGATCTCGGAATATTGTGATCGTAAAATTTTATAAAAGTTATGTACTGATGATGAAACTGACTGCACGTTCTTTGAACTATTGCAGCATGTGAATTAAGATATCAGATTTTTGTTTTTTGTGATCGTAAAAAACCTCAGATGGAAAAATGTTAAGTCTCAGTTCGTATGAATAGAAATGAACTAATTATGGAATATAGATTCGAGCTAAATATTGAAAAATTCAAATTTATTCCGAATATTTTAACACTACAGCGTTCATTAATTTTGTGTCGTTTGTTATGATTATGTCTAAATTTTATTTGACACAGCCAAGTGTTGTCATTTAGATATCTGTTTTAAATCAGGTAGAATTTTTTTTTCTGTGATTTTTGGGATTGGATATTTGTAAATGAGATGAGGTCAGGTATGTAAAATGAGACAGAGATGTGTCGGTTATTGAGGATATTATTGAGTAAATATGTGATTAGTATATATTGTGCAGGAGTCAGGTAAATGAAATGTGTTGAAAAATTTAATGTTCCAGAACGACATGCTGTAGCAAATTTTAATTTTTCGGCAGTAAAATTGGACATTAACGGTCGTCACGGTGCTATTATGGCATCCGTTCTGCCGTCTACTTAGTGAGTTAACGGTGTGTCTGTCTTAGTGTAGTGACTCGTGTAATGCTTGATCAGCCATCGAAATGGTAGATTATGATGCTTGGCTTTAGAATTTGTAGATCTTGAAGGAATAGTTTAAGCATGAGCATTGGTATAAAGGATTCAAGCCTTTATTATGAACTCAATCTACTCTAACCTTGAACAATCTTTTGCTATGATCTAAAGCATGAATTTGACTCAAATTACACGAGATTCAAGTCAATTTTTCTATCAAAATCCAATCATCTACTGTTCTTAAAAGCTAAGATTCAAAGATTATAGTACATTAAAATGAAATGTTATAAATTCAATGGTTTTGAGTAGCTCAGTATCTAGATCATATGTCTTTACTTCTTATTTCCATCGATTTCTAATTCACCAAATATCTAGACTTATGATTGATGATTGCTTAAATTTCTAGCACGAATTTAACTCTTTTTACCTCTAAGAAATTCGAAAATTATTGAAAAAATACTTTTTTTGAGGTTTCTTTATAGCATTTTGCAATGATTCTAGTATTTACTGCAAGGTTCAGGCTAAAGCTCGAAGTCAAATATAGTCGACTTCAACCATATCGACTTCGAGCTCTGATTCAGTCCAAGGACATAGCCAGAAACTGAAATTGGTTGCAAAAAAGAAGAATTTTTTTACAATTCTGTCAGATTTTTACATTTTTCAGATGATTCTCTGAGTCTTGATCATCTACGTCACTAAAGATACACCAGCTTATGATAATTCAAATATTTACCATCACCGCGAATTGCCGGGTTATAAAAATATTAAAAATTAAAAATCCATTAACTGATTTATTTATTTATTTTAGCAATTTACGACCTCCCGCAATATTATATTGCATTTTGTGCTGAAATCTAATAAAAACTACACACAAACCGGCAGAAAATCTTGAAATGAAAATAAATGGAAAATTGTGTAGGTTTTATTGGAAATCTTTTAAATAAACTGGAGCAGAAATTGAAATTGAGGCAAATTTTGTAGGGAATTGAGTCGAATTGTCGGCTACTCGACCTGTCGGTTCACTTGACGTGGGCTCTAGATACCCCTCACATCCTACTTTATGTCATTCAAGGGAATTATTTATATGAAAATTTGTTGTAAAATTTAATTAATTTTTTTTAACTATTTTGTCAACTTTCCCACAAATTCCACTAAATTTTTCTCAAAACTCAGCACATCTACATCCTAAATCTCATCAAATTTTCCAACACAAATCACAAAAAAAAAATTCTCCAAACCACTTTTTATATTTTATTTCCATCACAAAAAAAAGGTTTCCTCTTAAAGTAAAAGTCTTTAAAATAAAAAGTAAAATTGGCAAAACCAAAAAAAAAGCAAAATTCAGCATCAGAAAAATATTTCATGTGGTATTTCCTATCTGCTGTGTTATTATTATTGTTCACATGATTTGCCCTGAAACCCAAAAGCAGCAGTACGAAAAAAAAATGAGCATTTGAGTCACACGTCGAGCAGAAAATTATGAAAAAAAGAAGAAAAAAAAATATTCTTCCGAGTAGTAAATTGTCGTATGTTATTTAGAACTTTACACACAGGAAAGAAGATGAAATTTTTCGCCTATTTTTAGCAAAATAAAAAAAATATGAAAATTTCTCTCGTCTCTAACCAGAAAAAAAAAAATATTCACCATTTATATTCAAGACATTAAAATTCAAGCACCTTTTTATTCACACTATAATAATTCAGACATTTTTTTCTTCATTCTTTCATTCTATAGCAATTTCACTCACTTATATATATATTATTTTATTTTATTTTTCACTCATATTCTGTGTATATATATTCTTTACAGTTGAGCAAACTTATGTGTGGTAAAATGATAAAAAACTATAAAATTTATTCACTTTCACATGAAATTTTTATAAACATAAAAAACCCTTTTTAATCCTTAATTAAAATCCATGAATTATCCAAAAACTTAAAATAATAATTTTTTTAATTTTTCTCTCATTTATTTATAATTCCGACATGCGACAGACGACGAATTGGCATGAATCACGAACGAAAAAAAAGTAGAGGTTCTTATTACGTCCTTCCGAGACAACGTCAAAAGCACAACTAATACATTTTTGTGTGTTGTTCGCTCTTCTTTCCATTCTGTCGCATTATACACATTTACTGTTGTTGTTCAGCTTTAGCATGCCACTTAGTACACAGAATAAGAAAATATAAAGCAGCGGTGAGAGAGGAAATCATATGTTGCAATTTACTCTCAAATTCTCTCTTACTCACAGTGTATTGAGGTACTAGATTGTCGGCATTGTCATGACTGTATTGGTGGAACCTGCTTTTTGTACTGTATTGTTTATTTTTTAAAGAGAATCTTCCTCATGATTCACCTACATTACTAATGTAAATGTTAACAATAATAATGAGCGGAGAAGTGGATAATGAGAATTGAGAGAACTTATGCAGCATGTGGTGGCTCAGGCATACGAAAGAAATAATGACAAAAAAAAAGAATTTTTTTTTTACCTCATTCTTCACAAAATCTCTTAATTCTCAGTAATTTTGCTTTAACCTCCATCTTCTTTGCACCTTCCTTTTTTTCGGGTATTCCTTCTTCTTTAATATTCTCTTCGGCTGCCAACATATGTTCTGCTTTTAAATAACATACAACAAGAACCAAAATTCTTTCATTTATTTACCCAAAAAAGAATTTTTTTTTTGTAATGTCTTAATTAATTTTGCCCGGAAACCTAATTTCATATTTAAGGCGAAAAAAAAATTCCATCTTAACCTCGGTTGTGTTTTATGACTGTGTTTGCTTATTTGTGGATATGCGTGCATACAATAAATTTATGGTTCATGCCAATATTTCTTAATAATAATTTATTGCGAATGAATTTGAGGTGGTTTTTATGGAGGCTTATTTATTGGGATTTTTCTTCTTTGTGGTTGTTTTTTGGGGAAGAAAGCCTCCCATTGTTGGTATAGTGAGATTCTGGGGAGGATTTAGAAGGAAGTAGGTCGATCAAAATCTCCTTTTTTTCGTAAAAACTCTTCAATTTGCAAAAATTCTTCAAAAACTCTTCAAAAAATCCCAAAATTAACCAAAATTAAAAAATTGGAAATTATGCGACATCCTGAACAACACAACGTGTTTGCTAAGACACCGCTACGTCGTCGTAATGATGGTAAGCAGCGAACATGCTTTGAAGCCATCATAATGACTGATTTCAATCCTTTTACGGAGAAAAATGCCTTTCTACGCATTTCTTAAGCATTTAACAGAATTATCGGATCAAATAAAAGACAACATGTCTGAAATTCTGAACTGGCGAAGAACAGAGCCAACTTTAGTTGCTCTCCCCACACAGAAATGGGCTCATGCACTCCCCAGCTAAAAAAATAATTAATTAAGCCCCTAAAATTCACAACATAATGCAAATTTCAAATCCCTTTTTTCGTACCCAACCGAAAATATGAGTAACATTTGAGTAACACGCCAAGAATTCATACATTTACATCCCAAAACTCACTAATTTCTTCCTCCTTAACTGATTAAAAATTCGCGTGAGTAGTCCTCAGCAAGAAAAACATTAAAAGGCAAGCAAAGTCAAATGCTTTTGCGAAAAATTGATTTCATTAATTTTCAACCAAAGTACAACACGACCTGACCGCGGTCAAATTGGAAATACGAAAAAACCTCACTTCACAAAAATTTCATCTCCTTTTTTTAATTCATTCAGCACAGCTACCATTTTCAAGTATAACAATTTTCAATTGTTTGGTTATTGTTTGGACACAGCACATTTGGATAGAAAATTTTCTACTTTTTTTTTTGCAATACATACAACAAAAAACCGCCAAATGTCTAAAGGTTAATATCCAAAATAGGGATAGAAAAATAATTGTGAAATGTTTGCGGGTGAACTGCTGTGTTGTTGTGTGGATGTAATTTCAAATTATTTAAAAAATATAGGAGAATAATGGAAACCAATTACCGCATTTACTGTTTCTGAATTTTATCCCTCTCTTATTACATTTGTAATTATAAAAATCCTCCGATCTAAAGCCTCTTTTAAAACTATGAGCATTCGATAATGTTAAACATGAAGATTTAAGGAATTATAAATGAATATATTTAATGTGTTTTTAAAGTTTACTTGGGTGAAGTTCGAGTGGATTAATCACCCTTGTACAATATGATGCATCAAGGTCATATTTTGGTTTAGAATGATCAGAAATCAACCATCGTTTAGTTGTCTAGGCGATTTCAGTTTTTGCCGTTAACGCAAGCGACATAACGACGACGAATCGGCGACAAAGCGTTGACAAAGCGGCGACAAAGTGACGATGGAGTGGCGACAAAGCGACGACGAAGCAACGAAAAAGCGGCGACACAGTGACGATGAATTAAAAAAGAAACACCGTGGTTACATAGCGACGACGAAGGGGAACAGAGTCGTTACGTAACGGCTACATAACGGCGACATAGAATGACATTACTTTATAATGAACCGAAATTAGTCGTCATGTAAATGTCATATTTTGACATTTACATATTGCCTCACATATTGCCGTCAAAAAAGCGACGTCACGGCGACATAGCGACGATGCAGCGGCGACAAAGTGACGACGTAGTTACATCATATTGATTAAGGATCGGCTAAGTGGTGGTGACGTAGTTGTGACCTAGTGGTGCTACAACTTGACTTCTCCTTGTTGTACATGACATACAATTCTATTTTACAATTTTTAGATGCATCTGTTAGTTCTAACACAAGAAATGATTGCTTGTTGATAAGACGTAGCTCTTACACTCATAGAAGTGTCGTCTAGCCATAATTTGCTACTTTAATTGCTCTTTAGTGCCAAATAAGGCAGATTAATATTTATATCACACTAAGGCAAGACTCGAACACAAGAAAATCGCTTTAAGGACAACATTTTCAATCTCTAAGTCCCAAAGTTCTTTACTTCAATAACTACTCTAATTTCACTAACTTAAAAATGACAAAAATCCATTTATATCCCAATCATTCAACTACAACTAATGACTCAAACAACCATAATAACCCAACAACATCCATCAATCATCAACATAATTCATTCATTTAGCAAAAATTAAGTGCTAACTTTCACACTTATTTTTCATGACGGAAATGGTTAAATAAAAAAAAAAAAGAATGGAAAGAGGTGAGGACAGTCTACATATTTAATTATTTTATCAGCATGTGGACACATTCGTATCCGTCGTCCAGAATCCGGGTATGACATTTAGATAAAAACATAACACTCATAATCCACACTCACACACACTCATATCATTATCCATGACCTTTTACCGAAAACACAGAAGGAAAGGACGATAAGCACAGCCGTCGACGACGACGACGATGAAATGTTGCGTAAGAGGGTTTTGAGCAGCGCCTATCAAGCATAGCACAAGAGTATTAAAGAAGGAAAAAAGGAAAAAATGTACATTTAAAATGTGTCGGAAAACATACATCATGTTAAGCTTATGTCATTATAATAAGCACCACCACTATAACAAGAGCAATAATATCATTTTTATTTAAATTACATGAGCGAATTTCTAATGATTTACATCTATGTGCCTTCTTAACATGCCAT
This sequence comes from Chironomus tepperi, assembly GCF_022539635.2. Classification (NCBI taxonomy): domain Eukaryota; kingdom Metazoa; phylum Arthropoda; class Insecta; order Diptera; family Chironomidae; genus Chironomus; species Chironomus tepperi. The sequence continues at coordinate 171,689 of NW_027226153.1, forward strand.
AACCATTGTTGAATGAGCAGGAAGACAGTGACAATAAAAATATATGCAGAAAATCATTATTTATTGTGCTGTACTGCTACAATCTACTTTCCGTGTCGTTAATATCCCTAAGCGACGTACTGCGCCATGTCCAGGAATTTCTACTTTCCGTACACCTTGGTAACAGGTGACTTCAATTGCCGTGTAAAAATAATTTTCATTCTTTTAACTTTTTTTTGTAATTTTTCTAAATTAACTTTCGAGTATGAAGTTAAAGTGTGAGGAGGGTAACGAGGAATAAAAAAGTTTTGTGTTTTTTTTTAAAGTCCGCCTACTTGTTCGTCTTACAGACTTTATTTTTTTCTTCATTTAAATGAATGAGGATAAATAAGTTGGGATGGTTAATTGGGATTTACTTGGGGGTGTTAAATGAGGCGCATTTGGATGAGAATTGTTGGAATTTGTCTATGTAGACATTGTAGGGATATAACCATCAGCAGGCTACTTGTTAGTGTATTTTATTGAAGTGGTGTTGGATCGGGATCGGAACCCAGACGAAGAACGGAACTCAGACGAAGAACGGAACTCAGCGGAAGAACGGAACCCAAACGAAGAACGGAACTCAGATGAAGAGCGGAACCCAGATGAAGAGCGGAACCCAGACGAAGAACGGAACCCAGACGAAGAACGGAACCCAGACGAAGAAAGGAACCCAGACGAAGAAAGGAACCCAGACGAAGAACGGAACCCAGACGAAGAACGGAACCCAGACGAAGAACGGAACCCAGACGAAGAACGGAACCCAAACGAAGAACGGAACCCAAACGAAGAACGGAACCCAAACGAAGAACGGAACCCAAACGAAGAACGGAACCCAAACGAAGAACGGAACCCAGATGAAGAACGGAACCAAAACAAATATCGGAACTGAAATCGAGATTAGGATTCATACCAAAATTAGGACTCAGATTGAGACTGGAACTTAGACCGGAACCAAGAATGGAACCAAATACGAGACTACATGGGAATACGAAGTCTTGGTTTCGGTCTCGAAAACCTTTAATCCTTGTGAAATTTGAATGTGAATAAGAGTTATGAATCCAATTTAGGAGGTCAAAATAGAGATAATCACAAAAACTACAAAACACATTTGTCCAACAATTCAAAAATTCATTCAAAACTAAATTTTCTAATCTCACATCTCCATTCCTCCCAACAATTTCCCATCAGCTCAACTTTACCCATCAACAACTCCAAACTTCATGTCAACTAAAATCCTCCATAACTCAGTAAAACTGAAGACTTAAGCTTCCCAACACCAAGCAATCTCAAATAACAGGCTACAAAAAAAGTTCATTTAATTTTGCACGGGCAACTGTGCCATCTGCAGTCATTTATGAATTCACTTCCATTTGTACGAAAAATGAAAATTGTTGAAGAGTGAAGACAGAGACCAAAATAAAAAAAAAAGTTCAGGAACAGCAAGAAGAACAAAAAAAAAATCTGTGTGACAAAAAATAAGCATTAGCATCGCTGTTATGGCCATTTCAACCCTCCGAAATAAAAATTGCTCCATCTTTGACGTATTTAAATATTTTTGCTTTTTGTTCACTTCTTTATCATCTTCATCTGGTAAGTACATAAATTTTTACTGTCAATGGATGTCGTCGTCTCTTTATAAAGATGAAGATTTACTTATTGACGAACATTGATGCTGGGTAGAGGAGGGTGTGGAATGAGGATTCGAAAATGAAGGTTGCAATTGAAAAATATTACAAGGAAATTGGTAGTTTATCGTCATGTTTCGGTAATGGATTCAAATAGCTTTATACTCTATCTCTACTAACCCTACGCAATATGAGAATATTGCGAAAAATAAGACGAAAATGAAATGAAGGAAAACTAATAGCTCAAAAAAAAAACTTAATATCCTGACGAAAAATCTGCCTTTTTTTGGTATTTTTGTTGTTGTTGCTTTTCCATCCCCACACAGCAGCGCTAGAATATCTTTTGCTAAAAGTGTAGAAAGCATGAAATACATAAAAATGCTAATAACAATATATTCACTTAAATGCGAGAAAGAGGATCCAAAAAAAATTGAGATATGATTCATTCAATATGCTTTTTCCCATTTTTTCGGGAGAGCAACACAAAAAGAAATGTGGAAAATTGAAATTTTTATTCAACACATTTTCAGAGTTTCTTGAGATGAACTTCTGTGCTGAATTAAGAATATGCATGTGGGTGAGCTCATCTTGAGCTCATCTTTAAAGAGTGAATTTAGGTAAATTAAGGAAATCGGATTTATTAGCTGTACTTTAACCTACGCAAAATTGAGTGGAATTTAAAGCGTTTTTCAAATGCATTTCGCTAATTAGCCTTTAAAGATACAGCAAAACTCGAAGTCGACTCAGCTTTATGTCTAATTATGGAGACCAGAGAGATTAGAGAGACCAGAGAGACTACAGAGACGAGAGAGACTAGAGAGACCAGAGAGACTAGGGAGATCAGAAAGACCAGAGAGACTAGAGTGCCTTGAGAAACTAGAGGGACAAAGGAGACCTGAGAGACCAGAGAGACAAGGGAGACCAGAGAGACTAGAGAGACCAGAGAGACTAGAGAGACCAGAGAGACTACAGAGACGAGAGAGACTAGAGAGACCAGAGAGACTAGGGAGATCAGAAAGACCAGAGAGACTAGACTGACTTGAGAAACTAGAGGGACAAAGGAGACCTGAGAGACCAGAGAGACAAGGGAGACCAGAGAGACTGTGGAGACTAGGGAAACCAGAGAGACCAGAGAGACTGTGGAGACCAGAGAGACTAGGGAGACCTGAGAGACTAGAGAGCCCAGAGAGACTAGAGAGCCCAGAGAGACTATAGAGACCAGAGAGACTAGAGAGAAAAGAGACCAGAGAGACTAGAGACAAAAGAGACCAGAGAGACCAGATACCCAGAAAGACCATAGATATTATAGACTGTACTGCACTGCACCCACCTGGAAGTTCATAACCCCGATTCTCATCATCAATATTCATGCTTCTCTCATGACTTTTCCTCTAAGATAGTTTCAAGACGATTTTCTTATTTTCAACAACAGCATCAGTAGCACCAACAACAACAACAAAAGCCATTCCAAAAGGAGTAGAAAAAAAGCATTTCTCTGCTAAAGAATTGAAAAAGTGTTTAAAACATTTGAGAAATGTTTGCCAAAAAAAAAAGAGAATTTTTATATTTTTTCTATATTTCTTCTGGTTTTAGATGATTCTTGTGCTGCAAAAATTGTGGGTTAAGGAACAAAAAAAAAAGCAAAATGCTTTTGAATTGAAATAGTTTTAAAGGCACGTTTAATGGAATGGAAAATCCATAAAAATGAAAAGAGTTCCTCACACACACACACAGAAATTGAAAGAAATAGTTTCAATTGTTTTTCTTTTTGGCTGCTCACACAAAGGCTTGATGTTCCTTGGCTTTTATCTCCATGAAATCTTTTTTGAAAAGGAAAGCAACAAAAAGTTTTTTTTTATTTTATTCTGTTCGGTGTTATTGAATTGTGGCATTTTGAGTCCTTTCCACTTTTTAAGAATAATTTCTTCTTTTTGTGTACGAAATGCTTTTCAATAAGGTAATTCCAATCTAAGGAGCTGTCTACCTAGCTTTTCAAATAAATTTCTCAATGCGATGACATTCTTTTTTATATTCTCATCTTCTTCTTATTGATGTTGCTGCTTCTTATATTCAAAGAAATAAATTTTCATGCTCAACATAAACTACGATAATTTTTTTTTGTGTGTCCTGATGCAATTCCATTTAGGAAGATATGTACAGTTGTGTATTTATTTTGGGAACCTGTCTGTTTGGTTGTTGTTTTTTGAATATTTAAGAGAGCATGTGAGTGTACCCGGAAGAAAATCAGTGTAAAAATGGCCGAAAATCTGATCTCATTTGATTTGACTCAGACTTGAAGCCTGATTCTCTTGCCATGAGCTTTAGATACGCTGGCTTCACAATGCAGGCTACAAGAAGTAACTCATCAAAGGAGTTGTTCGTATCCCACTATAATCTGTAGGTTTAGGTTTGAGTGTTATTAGACCTTAAAGGTATATATAACCTAACCTTTTATGGCATCTCTCCTAGTGGTCAATAATACAGAAAAGTCTTTATCTGGATCAGAGTTAGTCGACTTCAGTGTGAATGCGCCTTCACTGGTTCATTGTTTTTGGAGTCTGGATTCACCAATCCTGAATTAGGCATTATTCGTAGAGCACAAATTGGGCAGTTAAACAAAATATTTAGTACCGGACGGCATGACCTGACTAGATTCCAGATTTGGAATCTAAGAGTGATTTCGTCAGCATGTAACCTGAATTTTAAGTTGGTTACTATTTTTGGATACTTTCCATTCATTAACTATAGGAATATGACCAAAAATGCTCTCTCGATTGACACACGATTAAAATAACTACATAATTCTATATTGAGTTGTAAAAATCCATTTAGAAGACGCACAAAATCCTCAAAACGGAGAATCCTAATGTATACTCATACTAAGAACATATAAAGCAATGTTATGATCTACAAACGCCTAATTCATAAGCAATACATCACCAACTCAAGATAAATGCGTCACTAAAACCTCCTAAACGACAATTTCTACCCAAAAGACAAGAAAAATCTTCCTGTACTTCCTTGCATTGCACTTTTTTTTTTCATTCCTACAATTCCAACATAATGAAACCAAAACCTATCTACCATACATGCATGTTAACGTATATTCATACTAAAAAATTGTCAAGGAAATGAAAATTCATGTTGTGCAGACATCCAGATAGATAGATAGATAGATAGCAGCATACAGGAATAGCAGAAGCACACAAAAGAAGGAAGAAAAAAGATGAGAAAATATTGTAGGTTGGGGTTTTTGAGGTAAAACTCAATACACGAGATTTCCATTATTTGTAGTTTAATCCCTTTGTGATGAATATTTTATTATCACAAGAAAAAATATTCCGAAACATTAGATGACTGTCTCAACAATGTCATGAACATGATGTGGTTAACATGAAAACTTCGTCCTCATTCCAAATAATCATCCTTCCATTTTTCAATATATTCTTTGTTAATTCAGTGAGCTTAGTTATGAGCTATTCGCATGTATAGCTGCATATAGCAAGCTTAGAGAATTGTTTTAATTTTTTTTTTTTTTCGGGTATCTCATCCCTTAACTTCAAGTGACTATCCGACAATGTCGAAGTAATTGAGAAGGAGTGAATTTTTTTTATTCTGTATCAACTTTTTGAAAATGAGCAGCAACAGCAGCAGTAGACAAACATTTAGTTGAGTTTTTTTTCATTGAAAAAGAAACCCAGCAGTTGGTTGAGATAACCACAAATGAATATCAACTCGACTGTTCAGCATAGAATAGAATTAAAAAAAAATCGTGGTGGACTGGTCCGGAATGATTTAAAATGAGCACCGACATTGAATGAGACTGAAAGAGAAAATTCAAAATCCGCATGGAATTTGAAATTTTTTTCTCTTTTCTATTTTTTAGAAAGCTCTTAAAAGCTTTAAAGTTGGGATTTTTTTCAGGAAAAAAAGTCGTGTGCTAAATTTTCCTTTTCAAACGTAGAAAAATACACAAAAAATGGAACCCATCGAAATAGAAATGTTCAGAACGTACAGTAAATTTTAAAATAAGAAAAGTATGGCAACATGCTAAAAGAATGAGAAAAAGAGAGAGAGAGAGTATGAGGAACTGGATCAGAAGTGATGAAGGATTGAAGGATGAAGAGACGCTTTTTTTTGGTAAGTGCAGCCAATAAAGACTATGGTGAGGAGTTTATTTACTGTAATGTTTTGAAATGTAAGTCAAAAAGGAACAGCAGCGATAGGTCGACCGTTCGTTTTATTGTAAATTTGACCGTATATGGAAAGTCATGCAAATTACAAGAACACAGCTAACAATACGATCAACTAGTCACAACCTGTTCCCAAACTATCTAAATAGAGATTGAGACTCCATAAACAGGAACGCATAAGCCAAATAATCTATCCAGTTCAATATAATTGATCCAATTTGTCAATTTCTCATCATTTCAACTATGCTTTCTCCAAATTCCGGTCCCGATAAATTTTCGGGATCTGGATTGAAATTTTCGGAATTTCTCGGGATATCCCGATCCCGATCACGATATTGAGAAAGTATAATTTCAACTTAATCCTATGATAAGATTGAAATATTGGGAATCAAACCCAAGACCTCAAAAAGACAGATTTTTGGAATGTGGTTTAATAATCCTGACAAAGAGGTCCTGCTCGATAAGAGATGATAAGAGGCCCTATGGTAACATTGGGCAATTAACATACAAATGACTCGATGCTTCCGATTTTGTTCTATATCGACACTACAGTAGCTTAAATAGTTTAGTCAAAATTACGTCAAAATCACAGGTTTTTGGATTTAAACAGCATTTATTGACATTTTCTGTAATATTTAATTTGAAAATTCTTGGTAAATTCAATAAATCTCAGATTCAAGGCACAGTCCTAACAGAATAATCGAAGTATACTTCAAAATTACCAATAACCCATGCTTAATGTATCCCACTCCATCCCCGAAATTCCATCAAAAATCAACCCGACCCGACAACCTATAAACAAAATCACCCATCACATCCCAAAAAAACTGCACTTCAAAAAAAGTTGAAAAAATCATTTTGTGTTAAAAAGCTTACATCGACACAAAAAATACAGAAAATAAAGGAACAAAAAAAAATGGTATAAAATGGCAAAAGCATTAACCTCGAACGTGTGCATGATGATATTTCTTTGCAGCTATTCTCTTCACAATTTTTTTTTTGTTACTTCCAACGTAGCAAAGAGTTGAAAATATATGCAAATCTCATTTTTATGCTACAAACAACACCCATAGTGGTGTTATGTGTGTTAAAGAAAAATCACTTGAAATATTCTTACTATATGTGTGCTCCTTTTGGTGATATTATGCAATGCATTGTTGAGATCTCAATCCAAAAAATATAGTAAAAGGGGTGGAAAGAGACAAAAAAATGAGGTTTTAAAGGAAAAGAATAAGCCGCAAAAATTTTTAGTTTTTTTCTGATGTTTACTATGTGTAAGAGTCATGTTGTTGCCTGCATGGTAAGTAGTATAATGGGATAGGATAATCTGCTCTCATTCATCGACTTTATCTGGCCTGTTAACAACCGAAATAATGGAAAATACAGCAACAGAAAAGTTTTTAATCAGAAGTATGGAAAAATGTTTGTTTGGGGGTGTTCGTAAGTGACGTCTGTTACTTATTTTAGGGGTTTTGAGGTAGACTGATGGACAAGACATGAATAAGGGCCTTAAATTGCAGGATCTTATGAGAATACTTCTTAAAGAAGCTGAAATGTCATTTTAAGGAATCGAAGCTATAATCAATGAAATAATGGAGCCATTCACTTGTTACGTACAAAAGGACGAGATTCATCAATCCAAAATCCAGTACTAGACCACCCTAGCCATGTCATGATGCCGGATTTAAACCGAATTCGGTACCAAGTCAAAGTTACGTCAACTTAAAAGTTGAGACAGAATTTACGACCGATTTACCGATTTGAGCTATCCAGAAGCATGTTATTCTGTAACTTAACAAGTGAACAGCCCCAAACCACCAAATCCACCTCCAGAATCCTCCACAACACTACATCATAAGTCAACGACCCCACAATTACCCAATGGAATGTCCTCAACACTGTATTGTGGCAAAATCCATTATTTATTCAAACAATTTCCATAAATTTCCGATCTCAGTACCTTTTTCATTTGTTTCCACAAAAAAAAACAGTTCCTTACTTTACGTACATAAAAGGGATCTCGAGATTTTTGTGCCATTTTTATTTACCCCTCCATCTACATCCATTGACTCGTCCATTCATAGAAGCAACAAAAAAAAAATTCTTTTCAGTCATTCATAGCTCCTTACTCACACCTAGCATCCATAAACTACATTTTCCTGCCTTTCTCCATATCCCGAGGAATCATTTTCTGTACTGTACTTTGTAATCAACGTAAAATGCGGTTGAATTACGCTTCTTTTCCTTTTTACCTCCCTCCCGCACATGTACAACATCAACAGCAAAAAAAAGAAATCATTTTGTGATAATATTAATATTTAATGACTCACAAAGCACCGCAATCTTCAAACGGATGTGTTTTATCTTTCACTTTCCACCTCTCCAAAAAAAGAATCCACAGTGATGTTATACCGTGTACACTGTACACTGTGTACATGCTTGAAAAATACAGTCAAAGGAAGACAGAAAAAAATTATATTTAAGTACATGAAGAGTGTGAGTTGGAAAAGTGAATCCGCTTAATAAATACAAAGTAATCACAAGCCACTACGATGTAATATTCCTGCCTCATTCACTTCTTGTTCTCTTCTCAACCTCATACTTAATAAAAATTGAAAATGAAGCAAAAAAGAGGTTTCGCAAAAGTTTTTTAGTTTGATATTTTGTGATGTTTTGAGCGCATTGCTGATTGTGCAGTGAAGAAAACGATTGTAAAAGGCAGTAACTGCTAGTAAATGAGCTTAAACCTTGGTTAGATCTCAACATATAATCAGATTTTGAATAAGAACTTGTAAGGATAGACTTAGGTCCGCATTAAATTGAGTCTAACTCGAACTGTGGAAATAATGTGTGTTTGCATCGAGAAACTAATTATCTAGCACAGAATGAGGAAGTAGGATCGGCTTAGAATTTATTACATACACGGATCTTGCGTTGATCTTATTGTATTTGCCTTTTGCCCAGTTTTGCCATTCAGATAATTGCTAATAACTGTTAGGAGCCTTTTCTTTCAGAAAACATGGGTTCGAATCCAAGTCATGCCGCTTTCATTTAATCTTGTAAGATAAGGAAACTCGAATTTTAATCTTAATCTTGCCTTCAATCTTAATTTATCGTAAATTAAGATGTTTGGAACAAAAACCATAGCAAGAGCATGAAGTTGACTAGGATTTACATGGCCAAGTCGAACCCTAAGCATGTAAAGTTATGTCTCTTATCTTCAAATTAGAGAAGAATCAATAATTCTCAATAATTATCACTAACTTAAAAATTAAATAATGATAGCGATACAATTAGCTTTAGACGTCACCTAAGAACGGCTTAAGTTGACAATTAATCTGCAACAATCAGAGAAGCAATTCATCTAACCATCCAAGTTCATAACTAATTATACAGCCATAGTGCATCATCCCCCAAATCAACTCAAAAAGGACAAACCATCACAATCTTCCCATCATTCACTCTCACTTTTTTGCACAAAAGAGATGGAAGAGTAAAAACCAAGACGGCATAAAATACAACATAACATCCAGCAAAAGCAGAAGCATCAGTAAAAGAAAAGAACACAGAGAAAAAAAAGAGAATTCTGACAGACGAAATTCCATTAAAAATGTATTCGCGTTTAACTGGCGTGAATATTTCATGAATCTACAATTTTTTATTGTGGCCAAGAGAGAAAATGTTCATGCAGTTTTAGATGATATTATATTTGAAAGACATTGGCTAATGTAAGTGAAGGGTCATTCCTACCCACATCTCTCTCATGAGTCAAACAATTGTGTTGTGTCGGCATGAGACATGATTTCAGAGTAAATTCTGCCTTATTTTTAGAGGAAATAAACTCAATTGGCGCGGTTACAATTCCACTGAGACTTGATTAAATATTTAATCTCTTTCTATTTTGTTCCTTATGACTTCTCTCCTATGGTAAAAGATATAAAAATTTCCTTCATCATGCTGGATATTTACGATGCTGTAGTGAATCTATATATATATATATATTCTACTTGAATGTATCAGAATTATTTATGAAGACATCCTTCTGCCGTTTATATTTTTCATGCAATTCTTCTTTTGTTTATGCCCGTTAAATAAGCATCATCCCCCTCCTCTCACGACTCTATGTACCTTTCATATTATTATGAAAGAAATTTAAACGCCAGCCTAAATATGAAGCAAGTGCGTGAAATCATTTCTCTTTTTTGTGTCTTAAATTTCAAGGGTAGGGAAATGAAGAGGAAGAAAATTCATTTGTAAATGACTTTGATGGGCTTTGTCTTTCGGATTAGAGGAATTAGTATTGATTACATGAAATTTGTATGATTTTGAGATTGGATTTTAATGAATTTGAGAGGAGAACTGAGTTAATATTTTGAGTAATTTATGAATATTTATGATGTTGCTTTATGGATGCTTGGAAGGGAAGCCATTTAGGTTAATTTAACGGTTTTGATTTTATAGGAATAGATTTTTTATGGCATCTTAATGAAGATTAGTAAATTGATTGGGATTTAGTATTCAGGGTCTATTCACTAGCTTAAATTGGTACTTTTTAGAAGGTATAACTCTTTAGTTACATTTCATTATGTTAGTGATTCTGGTATATGTCGCTCTATTTCCTGTGACATTAAGGTTCATTGACTTATTTTGTTTACTTTTTCAGAGTTGATATTAATAGACACAAGAGTGTGACTTTAATATCTCTGTGATATTTACGATTTGATCTCAATCTTTAGCTTAGTCTGTTCATTGCTAACTTACATTTTTTTTCATTGCTAGCTTTACAGATCCATTGTGATCCATAGCCTCCCAAAGATGCCGCCTGAAACTGTGATAGACTGGCTTCCGCTTGCCAATTGTCAAAAGTCTTGTCTTCTTTGCAATCTACAAAATCCTTCAGAGACATTTCCAAAATACTGAAGTCGATAATCCGAAAATGAGGATAATCCACTTTAGTGAAACAGGCCGTATAAGTTTATAGGTCTGGTGTCTTAACACAATGCAATCTGGGGTTTTAGAGTGGTATGTGTACTTCAAGACTATCAATGTCCCAGCAGAGTATCCAGCCATATATAGGCAAATCTGTCAGTGTAATAGTAAGGCCTTTGTGGTCGAGTGGTTAGGCAACAGACCACTGATGAGGGTATGGGTATGATTTCCATCGGATATCGATTTCTTTATCATTATTAAGTGTTGTCGATAAGACAATAATTCTTACTATGCTCACAATATTCCAGAAGGGTACAACAAATCAGATTCTACGCAAAGTACTCCATCAACAAAATTTGAAACTATCCATGCAATTGAATTAGATATCCCATGACCCCATAAATCCCTACCCCCCAAAAATACCTCATCTCTTTGAGTGTTTATTGATGATTCTATCAAAACACATCCCATCCTATTTACACATATCCCCAAAAAAAAAAGAAAAATTTCATTAAGTTCATCCTCCCTTGTCGTACACATATTGAGATTGAACAAGACAGAGCAAAAAATATGGGAAAGGAAAGGAAACTTATAATCATATCCTTGTACCTTCAATTTCATTCTACACTTGTATGAATTCGGATCTTTATATACACACATATTATCCTGAACATGTACACCATAAGAGAATATAAAAAGTAAAAAGGTGGAGGAATAAGAAGAAGATGTACACTGACTGTGGAAAATGTGTATAAATAAATTATTATTGTAATTTATGTTTATTTAGCTTGAATCGTTTTGCGTTAGAAGAAGAAATTGTATGTGCGTTCCTCCATCCCCTAAACACCATATCCTATTGAAAATATTTTTTCATGTTATTGTAGTAACTGCTCAAAGTGAAAAAAAAGAAAGCAAGAACAAGAACATAAGCAAAAATCTCATAAATAAGACAAATTTATGTTCATGTGCCGTTGATGGAGCATTAAAGGTATTCTCTAGTGAGACATCATCCACACAAAATATATATATTTTATCGTACATATCCAAGTCGATGTATAAATGGCATCAGAACAATGATTTTATAAGGATTTGAATTTGATTGCATATCGATGTAAAGTATTGAAATGACTTACCTGGTGAGAGTTCCTCCAACATAACAGTCGTCGATGCACATGATGTAAATGTCGGGAGTATAACAAGGATGCTCAAAAGCAGCCAAGCAATGTTTACTCTGGTTAATTTAAACATTT
>NW_027226154.1:0-18432 GCF_022539635.2 Chironomus tepperi
TTGATAAATGAATTCCAATTTGTCACATTAATTAATTAGTTTTCAATGCAATTTTATAATTAATTTAAATAATTTATAAAGTTCAACAAAAAAAAATATAAAAATGTTTGCATAATGAAGTCAAAGTTTTCATTTTCATTGATTTTACGTACACACAATTGAGTTCATTCAATTCTCAATTTTCAATTTTGATTAAATTTAATTGTTTTTCGTGTAGCAGCCCCAAAATTGTATAATAAATATAAAATGAAAATTTACATATATACAATTTGTTCATCTAAAATTTCATTTAATTGGAAAATGGGAATATATGCATAAAAGAGCGATCCGAGTGGTTCAAGTGTGGGAGATGGTGGATATGAAATGAAGCATAATGAAGCAATTACAGAAATATATTTTTTTTTTGGGAAAACAATATCTAGATGTATTTATTTGATTTTGTTTGGGCTATTGTGTAGTGGATGGTGAGTTTTGGGGTGTCATTATGGAATGATGGAGGTGAGTTGGGGATTGTGACTATGGAATTCGGTACAATGGATCTGATTATGTTATCAAATGGCATTGAATGAGTACCTGAGAATATAATAGCATACAAGAAGGGTGCTATATTAAGTAGCTCAAAAAGAGATTCTAATTTGGACAGTAAATTACATAGTTTGATGGAAATTCAAGCTTTTCACGCTAATTCTACTAGAATTCGACCTAGAAATGTAGTTTTGCGCTTTGGATGCGCAGGCCTGCAGTTTCCGGCTGTCTTTAATAGCTTGTTTAAGATATCAGATCTACCAAGCCAGGATGGGTCACTATTTTTTGATTGCAGGCCTGCAGTTCTAGAGGAACCCTTATTTCCAGTGATTGAAACTCTTACATCCCTGTATGCTTACTTACTTCCTTGGCGAAAGCGCATGGGAACCCATTACCGCATTTAGAACTCGTCGGAAGCTGGATCTGTCTTTAGATAACTTTTGTCAGCTTCTAATTCCTATTATCGTTGCTCACAAAGCAATCCCTGCTAAGAATTCTTTAACAGCACAAGCAATAATTTTCTTACTTGAAAATAAACAAAATTTTTGCAAAAATGTTGATTGAAATTCTGTTGTTTACCCATCTCAAATTAAAATGCTGATTGAAAATTCTGGGTATTGAAATGAGAGATATCTGCATTTGTCATTTCGTCAAGGGATATTTATGGAGTTGAATTTATAAATTTGTTACACAATGTATGGATTAGTTTTTAACGGGATTTGGAATGTGTAAAGTATTGTGTAATTAAAAAAGTTTGATGAATAACTATAATTAAAAATTTATATGAAATCTCAGGCAGAGTTGGGAGCACTTTGAGTGTCCGGACTATAAAAATTTAAAAGGGTGCCCTAATTCAAGTCAGAAATCCAATAAAAACACTTCTATTTTGAAGTTTTGTCAACTCTGACCTCAGATAACAATTATTTCAGGGCTTCTGAGGAAATATTTCGTTAGCCCAAAGTGAAGTCAGCTTGCGCTGCATTTTCGGCTATTCCTGCGCCGTGTGCTTTCCGTGTTGCATCCTACTCTATTTAAAATTTAAAAAAATCCTTAAATTCCTTTAAAAATTCAAATTTCTGCAAATAAATTTAAAGTATAAACAACATAATCATTGCTTTATAATTTAATGAACCAGCATAAAGTCATCGAACTCTATTAAAACTCTATTTTCCAAATAAATTATTCATTTCACCAAAAAAACCACCCTCAATACAATTTCCGCCACTTAAATCAGCTAAAAATTCCGATCAATTTACGATTCAATTACATTATTTCTCTTTTAGATTAACCGCGAAAATGCATTTCGTGTAGCTGTCAATAAAGGCAAATGCTTATAAAATACAAAAACTAGGGTTCTTTTTTTTTATTCATAAAAAACCCACACAATGCAATAGCAAAATGTCAATAGCATTCGTTCAATCAGACATAAATGCTCGCGTGATAATCATTTCGAGATATTATTATTGATAGGATACAAGGAGAACATAGAGAGGGTTGCTAATGGTTGGTGATAAAAGCGCAATATTGACAAAATTGATTGGATTTGTGGAATGTGACTGATTTTGGTGAGATGTGGATGAATATGTTCTATTTCTAGGTAGATTTGTGAACGGTATGATTAAGGTTTGTGAGGAAAATTGTTCGATTTTCATAATTTATGCAAGGGATCATTCGTTAATGATGCAATGAATGAGGAAGAAGAGGATTTGGCATCTCGGAACAATCCTGGAAAGCATTCTACTCAAAAATACCCGAATGTCAGGCTCCAAATCGACTAGACTTTAGTATGAAGTCGGATTTCATCGAATTTGACTGGATCATTAATTAATGATGCAAGGAATTTGATAAGAGAAGGTCTGACATTCGATGACTATTCTGGAAAGCATCCAACGCAGAAATACCAGAAAGTCCGGCTCCTGGTCAACTGGACTCTAGTATGAAGCTGGATTTCATCAAATCTGACTTAAGCTTAATCACGCTGGTCTGGGACTGGATTTTTGGCTATTTCCACACCGTGTTACTTACTTCGCTGGTCATACAGAACAGTTGTGATTCATGCCCTCCCACAGGAGTCGCCGGAAGCTGGCACTACACCGTGTACTTTCGGAGATAACTTAGATCTCGATACTCTGAAATCACATGACATAGAAATGACCAATAATCAGCCCCAAAGCTAGCGCATTTCTTGCCCCAGACCATATTCAATGAAACTCGACGTTTGAACAGAGTTAAGCCAGCTTGAGGTCGGATTTTCGACTATTTTAACACCGTGTTCATTCAGAGATAATCTAGAAGCCTTCCAGGAACTTAGAAATGAGATATAAAAGTGATGAAGAGCCAAATAAAGCCATCACATCCAATCAATCCCCCTTCAAATCACAAAATTTCTTCATACAACATTTCCCTACGACATCGTCCACATAATTCCCCCCATAGAATCTCTCATAACCAGTTAACCAGAATCAAATTATGAGCAATTTTCCAAATCAACATGTAGTCACAGAAAATTGAAATTACGGCATCATTGTGCCCAACTTGCCTCATAATACGCGTGATGGTTTGTGAAAATTGTTATCAGCTTGAGATTAGGCACCTTTTTTGAAAATGAAATTCGACTACAGGATTTCAGTCGACGATGCTCAACCAACGAACGAGAGAATACTCTTCCAATTTCTTTTTCATTTGTCTACTACGTGATGTCATTTCTGGAATTAAATGTACGATTCATATCGATATTGGCAAAAAAAAATCTATTTGGGGTAACAATATTATCAAACATGATATAGCGTGAGGATTGAACCAGGAAAAAAAAGTGTGGGTAGTGACAATGGCACAGATGAAGGAAGGAAAAAGAAAATCACGAATTTACATCACGTTCACCTTTAATAAACTTCTCAGGAGGGGCATTTGATCACGTGGAAATGGCGACATTGCAACAGAAATTCGATTTTTTATTTTATTCAGAATATTTTTAAACATTTTCTGCTCTGTCAATTTTGTGCATGTTAACATTGAGGACAAAATTGGGTGACTTTAAACAAGGATTGGAAGGGGATGATTTGAAAATCGATGAACTATAATATAGGATTTTTGAAGAATTGGGGTTATTCCTAGAATTTATGATTTTACTTTTGTAGCACAAAAAGGTTAATCGATCGATAATCAGGTTCTGTACCGGGGTAACTGTTCGACATTATGTCGTAGTCACGCTGTTCTGATACCGGACTTTGGATCGGATAACAGATTTGTGTCATTACCATTAATCCTGAATTCGAAGCTCGGATTGTATATGGAGTCGAGTCAACTTGAGTCGAATTTTAATCGCTGAAAGTGCATCATGATGAAGCAGGGAAAAAGCGGCAATGGATATGAAGTCGGGCATCATGATGCATTCTGATATGTACGACGGGCACTGCATACTTCTTAGTGCGTCGCTATGTATATCATCGTCAGAGTTGATATGATTCTATTGTACAGGCGCCTTCATTGTAATCTTCATAATCCCAAAGTCATGCTAATTTGGGCGCTGTATTGAAGGCAAAATGTCAAAATGACATGATTGTGCCTCATTGACGGCTATTTTTGTCCTATTTTCAAGGTAACCATGATATTCTAATTCAAATGAATGAATTTCAAATGATATCCAACCCTAATACCATTAATGAGGTTGAAATATCTCCACTGATAAAGTTAAGTTACAAAATATTCCATTTTCTTGAACTGGCAGAAGGTTTTGAAGGATAGAGCTGTCTTCAGTCATTCCCTACGCGCGGCAATAGGCGCTCTTGGGCCATTTAATTTTCTCTCCTTCGAAATTTGTGATTTATGGAATAGAGCAGCTTTATACTCACTAGGATGACTCTACACTGACTTAGAATACATTTGGCTTATTCTACGGTATCTTACTGCATTTGCAATAATTCTAGCTTCTCCAAAACATTAGAATCCTTGAGTACTGTTGAGGATGAGATCTAGGAACCTATTTATAGTACTTCTCTAAGTGATTGACTTCAATAATGAAATTTGTATGAAAAAAAGTCAAATTTGTGGCCAAACCCAAGACAAACCATTGAAATAAAGGCATCCTTGTTAATACAGAGACATGCTAGTCTATGCAGGAATATTATAATAAGTATAGAAGAATTCTGGTCAGTGTAGATTCATCCTAGTGAGTATAAAGCCACTTAATTCAGTAAATCACAATATTCCTGCACATATTCAACCCAACTGCAACTTCCACTACTTTCAACATTTTTCTTCATTCATTAATAACTTTGTTCCCTACAATCAAACACCCATTACATGTAATTTAGATAATTTATGACTCAATTTAACTTCTCATGCAACTGTTACTACCTTATAATGTTAGTATTCCCATCCTGTAAAACACGAGAAGCAGCAGCAACAAAAAAAAAAATCCTGAACAATGTTTGTGACACGAATGGCGATGGCGAGTGGAATTAAATAAATATCAATGCCTTTTTGAAACATTTTTTTTTCACATAAAATAACTGAACGAGAACTTGTATTCGTGTCAATGGGAAATGAGGAAGGAACTGAACAGCACAGCGAAAAAAAAAAACAAATCAATTTAAATGCAAATAAATATAAAAGGGAATGTGCTTCAATTTAACAAGTACAGAAAATCGTGCCAGCGATGCCATTGCATCATCGACCACACCTACAAAAAAACAAGGAGGAAATTATAGTCAAAGAAAATGAGAAGAGAGAGCGATGACTTCTTTATGAATGTCCGCATTGTTTGGTTGGGTACCGGGGGTTTATTTGGCGATGTTCCAGCTGTACGTGAGAGAGGTAAAAGAGGTAACATAAATTTTCATTGTACATAAACAATTTAAAATGCAAAAAAAAAATTGGAGTCGTACGATTATTATGTAACATTAAATAATGAGACTTTTGACCGGATGTTGTTGTTTGGTGGTCGAATTAGCTGAACTGTGATCTGTGATTCATGGTGTCTCTCAGATTGTGTCTAAAACTGGCTCTATTGCTGGCTATCCTTTGTCACCTTTTGTCAATTACCAATATCAAATGCCTTACTGTCTCTATTAGTAGCCACTTTCCAAGAGTTGGCTTGTTTGGCTGCCTTTGTGCTCTTGTACCATCAATAAAGTCGGATTTGAAGACCTTTTTTCAGTGGTGGACAACCTTTTTTGTGCCACGGCACAAATCAGCTCTAGTAAATTTTTTGTGGCACACCAGAGAATTTTTTCAGCACACTAGTGTGACGCAGCACACATATTGCCTATTACTGGTTTATTTAGAGAGAGCATCACTAGGTATCCTACCAATGTTCCCTGCCCTATCGAGTTCAAGGCTCAGACACTCAACCAAAATTGTAATTTTTTACAATTTTTACAATTTTTTCATACAAAAATTGTGAAAATTGTAAAAATTGTACAATTTTTCTAATTTTTACAATCTTTTCATATAAAAATTGGGAAATTGTACAATTTTCACAATTTTTTCATACAAAACTGACAAAATTGTACAATTTTCTAATTAACATAAACTGGTTTGAATTATTTTCATATTTGGAAAATGTAAGTGAAAAATTGATTTTCCAAGGGGTTTTCATCTTTTTATAAGAAAACTGAGGTGAAGTTTGCCTTTTCCGAGGATTTTTCATTTTAATTTAAGAAAAATAAGGCAAAATTTGGCTTACACGAGGAATATTTCACTCCAAATAAGA
This sequence comes from Chironomus tepperi, assembly GCF_022539635.2. Classification (NCBI taxonomy): domain Eukaryota; kingdom Metazoa; phylum Arthropoda; class Insecta; order Diptera; family Chironomidae; genus Chironomus; species Chironomus tepperi. The sequence continues at coordinate 6,239 of NW_027226154.1, forward strand.
AAATAGAGACTAAATTCAAATTTTTCGATAGGTTTTTCAAAGAATGATTTATTTTTTTAGGGATTTTTCCACCCCAAATAAGGAAACTGAGGGAAAATTCGGCTTTTCTGATGAGTAATTTACCCCAAATATATAAACCGACGCAAAATTCGGCTTTTCTGATGGGTAATTTACCCCAAATATAGAAACCGACGCAAAATTCGGCTTTTCTGATGGGTAATTTACCCCAAATATATAAACCGAGGCAAAATTCGGCTTTTCTGAGGGGTAATTTACCCCAAATATAGAAACCGAAGCAAAATTCGGCTTTTCTGATGGGTAATTTACCCCAAATATAGAAACCGACGCAAAATTCGGCTTTTCTGCGGGATAATTTACCCCAAATATAGAAACCGAGGCAAAATTTGGCAATTTTGAGGGTAATTTACCCCAAATATAGAAACCGAAGCAAAATTCGGCTTTTCTGATGGGTAATTTACCCCAAATATAGAAACCGACGCAAAATTCGGCTTTTCTGATGGGTAATTTACCCCAAATATAGAAACCGACGCAAAATTCGGCTTTTCTGATGGGTAATTTACCCCAAATATAGAAACCGAAGCAAAATTCGGCTTTTCTGATGGGTAATTTACCCCAAATATATAAATCGAGGCAAAATTCGGCTTTTCTGAGGAGTAATTTACCCCAAATATAGAAACCGAAGCAAAATTCGGCTTTTCTGCGGGATAATTTACCCCAAATATAGAAACCGAGGCAAAATTCGGCTTTTCTGATGGGTAATTTACCCCAAATATAGAAACCGACGCAAAATTCGGCTTTTCTGATGGGTAATTTACCCCAAATATAGAAACCGACGCAAAATTCGGCTTTTCTGATGGGTAATTTACCCCAAATATATAAACCGAGGCAAAATTCGGCTTTTCTGAGGGGTAATTTACCCCAAATATAGAAACCGAAGCAAAATTCGGCTTTTCTGATGGGTAATTTACCCCAAATATAGAAACCGACGCAAAATTCGGCTTTTCTGCGGGATAATTTACCCCAAATATAGAAACCGAGGCAAAATTTGGCAATTTTGAGGGGTAATTTACCCCAAATATAGAAACCGAAGCAAAATTCGGCTTTTCTGATGGGTAATTTACCCCAAATATAGAAACCGACGCAAAATTCGGCTTTTCTGATGGGTAATTTACCCCAAATATAGAAACCGAAGCAAAATTCGGCTTTTCTGATGGGTAATTTACCCCAAATATATAAATCGAGGCAAAATTCGGCTTTTCTGAGGAGTAATTTACCCCAAATATAGAAACCGAAGCAAAATTCGGCTTTTCTGCGGGATAATTTACCCCAAATATAGAAACCGAGGCAAAATTCGGCTTTTCTGATGGGTAATTTACCCCAAATATAGAAACCGACGCAAAATTCGGCTTTTCTGATGGGTAATTTACCCCAAATATAGAAACCGACGCAAAATTCGGCTTTTCTGATGGGTAATTTACCCCAAATATATAAACCGAGGCAAAATTCGGCTTTTCTGAGGGTAATTTACCCCAAATATAGAAACCGACGCAAAATTCGGCTTTTCTGATGGGTAATTTACCCCAAATATATAAATCGAGGCAAAATTCGGCTTTTCTGAGGAGTAATTTACCCCAAATATAGAAACCGAAGCAAAATTCGGCTTTTCTGCGGGATAATTTACCCCAAATATAGAAACCGAGGCAAAATTCGGCTTTTCTGATGGGTAATTTACCCCAAATATAGAAACCGACGCAAAATTCGGCTTTTCTGATGGGTAATTTACCCCAAATATAGAAACCGACGCAAAATTCGGCTTTTCTGATGGGTAATTTACCCCAAATATATAAACCGAGGCAAAATTCGGCTTTTCTGAGGGGTAATTTACCCCAAATATAGAAACCGAAGCAAAATTCGGCTTTTCTGATGGGTAATTTACCCCAAATATAGAAACCGACGCAAAATTCGGCTTTTCTGCGGGATAATTTACCCCAAATATAGAAACCGAGGCAAAATTTGGCAATTTTGAGGGTAATTTACCCCAAATATAGAAACCGAAGCAAAATTCGGCTTTTCTGATGGGTAATTTACCCCAAATATAGAAACCGACGCAAAATTCGGCTTTTCTGATGGGTAATTTACCCCAAATATAGAAACCGACGCAAAATTCGGCTTTTCTGATGGGTAATTTACCCCAAATATATAAATCGAGGCAAAATTCGGCTTTTCTGAGGAGTAATTTACCCCAAATATAGAAACCGACGCAAAATTCGGCTTTTCTGCGGGATAATTTACCCCAAATATAGAAACCGAGGCAAAATTTGGCAATTTTGAGGGGTAATTTACCCCAAATATAGAAACCGAAGCAAAATTCGGCTTTTCTGATGGGTAATTTACCCCAAATATAGAAACCGAAGCAAAATTCGGCTTTTCTGATGGGTAATTTACCCCAAATATAGAAACCGACGCAAAATTCGGCTTTTCTGATGGGTAATTTACCCCAAATATATAAATCGAGGCAAAATTCGGCTTTTCTGAGGAGTAATTTACCCCAAATATAGAAACCGACGCAAAATTCGGCTTTTCTGCGGGATAATTTACCCCAAATATAGAAACCGACGCAAAATTCGGCTTTTCTGATGGGTAATTTACCCCAAATATAGAAACCGACGCAAAATTCGGCTTTTCTGATGGGTAATTTACCCCAAATATAGAAACCGACGCAAAATTCGGCTTTTCTGATGGGTAATTTACCCCAAATATATAAACCGAGGCAAAATTCGGCTTTTCTGAGGGGTAATTTACCCCAAATATAGAAACCGACGCAAAATTCGGCTTTTCTGATGGGTAATTTACCCCAAATATATAAATCGAGGCAAAATTCGGCTTTTCTGAGGGGTAATTTACCCCAAATATAGAAACCGAAGCAAAATTCGGCTTTTCTGCGGGATAATTTACCCCAAATATAGAAACCGAGGCAAAATTCGGCTTTTCTGATGGGTAATTTACCCCAAATATAGAAACCGACGCAAAATTCGGCTTTTCTGATGGGTAATTTACCCCAAATATATAAACCGAGGCAAAATTCGGCTTTTCTGAGGGGTAATTTACCCCAAATATAGAAACCGACGCAAAATTCGGCTTTTCTGATGGGTAATTTACCCCAAATATATAAATCGAGGCAAAATTCGGCTTTTCTGAGGAGTAATTTACCCCAAATATAGAAACCGAAGCAAAATTCGGCTTTTCTGCGGGATAATTTACCCCAAATATAGAAACCGAGGCAAAATTCGGCTTTTCTGATGGGTAATTTACCCCAAATATAGAAACCGACGCAAAATTCGGCTTTTCTGATGGGTAATTTACCCCAAATATAGAAACCGACGCAAAATTCGGCTTTTCTGATGGGTAATTTACCCCAAATATATAAACCGAGGCAAAATTCGGCTTTTCTGAGGGGTAATTTACCCCAAATATAGAAACCGAAGCAAAATTCGGCTTTTCTGATGGGTAATTTACCCCAAATATAGAAACCGACGCAAAATTCGGCTTTTCTGCGGGATAATTTACCCCAAATATAGAAACCGAGGCAAAATTTGGCAATTTTGAGGGGTAATTTACCCCAAATATAGAAACCGAAGCAAAATTCGGCTTTTCTGATGGGTAATTTACCCCAAATATAGAAACCGACGCAAAATTCGGCTTTTCTGATGGGTAATTTACCCCAAATATAGAAACCGACGCAAAATTCGGCTTTTCTGATGGGTAATTTACCCCAAATATATAAATCGAGGCAAAATTCGGCTTTTCTGAGGAGTAATTTACCCCAAATATAGAAACCGACGCAAAATTCGGCTTTTCTGCGGGATAATTTACCCCAAATATAGAAACCGAGGCAAAATTTGGCAATTTTGAGGGGTAATTTACCCCAAATATAGAAACCGACGCAAAATTCGGCTTTTCTGATGGGTAATTTACCCCAAATATAGAAACCGACGCAAAATTCGGCTTTTCTGATGGGTAATTTACCCCAAATATATAAACCGAGGCAAAATTCGGCTTTTCTGAGGGGTAATTTACCCCAAATATAGAAACCGACGCAAAATTCGGCTTTTCTGATGGGTAATTTACCCCAAATATATAAATCGAGGCAAAATTCGGCTTTTCTGAGGAGTAATTTACCCCAAATATAGAAACCGAAGCAAAATTCGGCTTTTCTGCGGGATAATTTACCCCAAATATAGAAACCGAGGCAAAATTCGGCTTTTCTGATGGGTAATTTACCCCAAATATAGAAACCGACGCAAAATTCGGCTTTTCTGATGGGTAATTTACCCCAAATATATAAACCGAGGCAAAATTCGGCTTTTCTGAGGGGTAATTTACCCCAAATATAGAAACCGACGCAAAATTCGGCTTTTCTGATGGGTAATTTACCCCAAATATATAAATCGAGGCAAAATTCGGCTTTTCTGAGGAGTAATTTACCCCAAATATAGAAACCGAAGCAAAATTCGGCTTTTCTGCGGGATAATTTACCCCAAATATAGAAACCGAGGCAAAATTCGGCTTTTCTGATGGGTAATTTACCCCAAATATAGAAACCGACGCAAAATTCGGCTTTTCTGATGGGTAATTTACCCCAAATATAGAAACCGACGCAAAATTCGGCTTTTCTGATGGGTAATTTACCCCAAATATATAAACCGAGGCAAAATTCGGCTTTTCTGAGGGGTAATTTACCCCAAATATAGAAACCGAAGCAAAATTCGGCTTTTCTGATGGGTAATTTACCCCAAATATAGAAACCGACGCAAAATTCGGCTTTTCTGCGGGATAATTTACCCCAAATATAGAAACCGAGGCAAAATTTGGCAATTTTGAGGGGTAATTTACCCCAAATATAGAAACCGAAGCAAAATTCGGCTTTTCTGATGGGTAATTTACCCCAAATATAGAAACCGACGCAAAATTCGGCTTTTCTGATGGGTAATTTACCCCAAATATAGAAACCGACGCAAAATTCGGCTTTTCTGATGGGTAATTTACCCCAAATATATAAATCGAGGCAAAATTCGGCTTTTCTGAGGAGTAATTTACCCCAAATATAGAAACCGACGCAAAATTCGGCTTTTCTGCGGGATAATTTACCCCAAATATAGAAACCGAGGCAAAATTTGGCAATTTTGAGGGGTAATTTACCCCAAATATAGAAACCGAAGCAAAATTCGGCTTTTCTGATGGGTAATTTACCCCAAATATAGAAACCGACGCAAAATTCGGCTTTTCTGATGGGTAATTTACCCCAAATATAGAAACCGACGCAAAATTCGGCTTTTCTGATGGGTAATTTACCCCAAATATAGAAACCGAAGCAAAATTCGGCTTTTCTGATGGGTAATTTACCCCAAATATATAAATCGAGGCAAAATTCGGCTTTTCTGAGGAGTAATTTACCCCAAATATAGAAACCGAAGCAAAATTCGGCTTTTCTGCGGGATAATTTACCCCAAATATAGAAACCGAGGCAAAATTCGGCTTTTCTGATGGGTAATTTACCCCAAATATAGAAACCGACGCAAAATTCGGCTTTTCTGATGGGTAATTTACCCCAAATATAGAAACCGACGCAAAATTCGGCTTTTCTGATGGGTAATTTACCCCAAATATATAAACCGAGGCAAAATTCGGCTTTTCTGAGGGGTAATTTACCAAATATAGAAACCGAAGCAAAATTCGGCTTTTCTGATGGGTAATTTACCCAAATATAGAAACCGACGCAAAATTCGGCTTTTCTGCGGGATAATTTACCCCAAATATAGAAACCGAGGCAAAATTTGGCAATTTTGAGGGGTAATTTACCCCAAATATAGAAACCGAAGCAAAATTCGGCTTTTCTGATGGGTAATTTACCCCAAATATAGAAACCGACGCAAAATTCGGCTTTTCTGATGGGTAATTTACCCCAAATATAGAAACCGACGCAAAATTCGGCTTTTCTGATGGGTAATTTACCCCAAATATATAAATCGAGGCAAAATTCGGCTTTTCTGAGGAGTAATTTACCCCAAATATAGAAACCGACGCAAAATTCGGCTTTTCTGCGGGATAATTTACCCCAAATATAGAAACCGAGGCAAAATTTGGCTTTTCTGAGGAGTAATTTACCCCAAATATATAAATCGAGGCAAAATTCGGCTTTTCTGAGGAGTAATTTACCCCAAATATAGAAACCGACGCAAAATTCGGCTTTTCTGATGGGTAATTTACCCCAAATATAGAAACCGACGCAAAATTCGGCTTTTCTGATGGGTAATTTACCCCAAATATATAAATCGAGGCAAAATTCGGCTTTTCTGAGGAGTAATTTACCCCAAATATAGAAACCGAAGCAAAATTCGGCTTTTCTGCGGGATAATTTACCCCAAATATAGAAACCGAGGCAAAATTCGGCTTTTCTGAGGCATTTTTTACCCTTAATAAGAAAACCGAGGTGAAATTCCCTTTTTTCCGTTGGAGTTTTCATCATAGTTTAAGAAAATTATTGCAAAAAATAGCAATTTACAAGATATTTTTCCCATTCTGTAAGTAAAAGAGTAAAAAATTTCACATTTCGCCAATGAATTATGCATCAAAACATGATTTTTCAAGAAATTCAGTTAAAATAAACATTTTTCACCTTTTCCATGTTTTCACAAAGTAATTTTACTGCTGTGAAAACTATGATTTTCATCTATTAACTGGATTACTAAATTGCTTAGTTTCTTGAAATTTACATCAAAAAATTGTGAAAATTGTAAAAATTGTACAATTTTTTCATACAAAAATTGCGAAATTGTGAAAATTGTACAATTTTTACAATTTTCACAATTTTTTCCATACGAATTGTAAAAATTGTACAATTTTCACAATTTTTTGTTGAGTGTCTGAGCCTTGATCGAGTTCTTTTGATTTCTATCCCTAGTATATTTTCAGCTTCGTTTTTGACAATACCTTATTAATATTGATAAAAATTAGCTTTTATTTGAATTGGCAAATCTCTTTAGATCCACATAGCCAGGGACATTGCCACTATTTTTTGGAGAAGCCCAACCCACCTGGGATTGTCTAGTAAATTTTTCCAAAAACAGGAGGTTTGACCACAAATCATCCCATGCCAAGAATACCAGATCTCGAAGTCGACTCCAACTTCATATGCGGTCGAGTCGACTCAAGTTGACCATTCCATACAAAATCTGACTCGACTTCCAGCTCTGATGAATATATTCTTATTCCTCACCTTCAACATTCCACGACATCATTATCAATCACACCCTAATAATATGTGTTGTATCCAGAAACAACTTAAATCCCCGCAAAAATATTATTTGTCTTTGTAAGTTTGGTCTGTTTTGCCTTTAAATTGCTCACGAGAGCGTAAAAATAACTTTTTTTTTTGTTTTTTTCCATTCAGATGAATTTGCAATTGTGGCTAAAAAGTACATAGTCACGAATATGCTATTGCTGTCAGTTGAAATAGAAGTAACACGTGCATATGCCATTTATCTCGTGTAATATATAAATTTATATGCACTTATGGAGCATGTTTTATGATGCTTGAGTAAAGAAGTTTTAAATTAATTTTATTTTATTTTTTTTGAAGTTAATGTGCAGTTGAAGAGGTTTGTGCAGTGTTGTTTAGATGCTGCAGATATACCAGATAAATATTTCAATAAAGTCATCATGTTGTTTAGATAGAGAAGTGCATATGTTACCATTATATTGCATGATGGTTCATCAGAGGTTTATAAATATTACATCGAATCCAAATGCAATCTGGATGGCATCAAATTTAGTTGATTTGATATTTATTGAGTTTGGATTTTTCAGGGTATTTGTTGTCTATTTATTGATTGAGTATTGATTTGGTGGGATTACTTGGAAAGGATAAATTGAAAATGGAAGTCACTAAGTCGGTGGATTGTCTATGAATTGCTGAATTTGGCGTGGATCTGCTGGTAATCTTGCATATAGTGAGAGATAAAGGGGTGCAGCCAGATCATTTGTATTGCATAAGTACTTACAGCTAAATATTGAGAATTTACATCATTTTAACAATATAGAGCATGTAAACTTCAACAACCTTCCATCATAACCTTGCCAACACTTCTGGTCATGTAAATAACTTTGCATGCAACTCCACAAACCTTAATTAAAGCTCTTCAAATGATTGTACAACCTTTAAGCAACAAAGTAAGTTTAAAGGTTATACCTCACACATATTGCTTGATGCATATCGTCCTCATCAGAATAAAAATTATAATTTTTATAGCATAAAACTCGCCAACAGACCTTCATTTCCATAAAAACTCTTTCCTTTAAACACGCCAAACTCAATACCTTTAATAAAGTCAGACAATTTAAACATTTTTCCTCAATTTTTATTCCTTTTTCTCCACAAAACACGTCGTGTGCAGCTCACTTTTTTCAACAAAAAAAGAGAAAAAACTTGTGTACAGAAATTGGCGATAATTTATCAAGCCACAACATATAAAAAATGCTCTCATATAAATGTTTGTGCATATAAAAAATCGCTCATTGTTGTACATATTCCCTTTTTTTAAATTGCCAATTTTTATATTTTTTTAAAAAATAACACATCCTCGACATGAAAAACGAGTTGAATAAAATGAAAATTTGCTGTATTGGAAGTAGCCTCATCATTTTCTCTATACATTAATAATATATTTTAAGTCATTTGTCTTTCTGTCCCTTGTGTCACTTGTGTCCCTTTCTGTCCCTTCTGTTCTTTCTTTCCCTTCTGTCCCTTCTGTCCCTTCTGTCCCTTTTGCCCCTTCTATATCTTCTGTCCATTGTGTCACTTCTGTATCTTCTGTCCGTTCTGTTCCTTCTGTCCATTCTGTCCTCTTCTGTCCCTTCTGTTCCTTCTGTCCCTTCTGTTCCTTCTGTCCCTTCATTCCCTTATGTCCATTCAGTCCCTTCTGTTCCTTCTGTCTCTTCTGTCCGTTCTGTCCATTCTGTCCGTTCTGTCCGTGTTGTCCGTTCTGTCCCTTCTGTCCCTTCTATCCGATCTGTCCGTTCTGTCCATTCTGTCCCATCTGTCACTTCTATCCCTTCTGTCCTTTCTGTTCTTTCTGTCTTTTCCGTCCCATTCTGTCCCTTCCGTCCCATTCTGCCCCTTCTGTCCCTTCCATTCATCATGCTTGATGGGGAATATTCTAGTATACCAATAATAATAAAACATGCTCGACTGATGATGTTCATTTTTTTTCCTGTTCATAAAAAATTGCAAATTTTTTCTCGATGCGTTGACAAAAAAAACTCGGGATTTTCGTTGGAGATTAAAGGCTCATAAATTTAAATAAATCGATTATCTTCACTTCATGAGCTTCTCACTGAAAATGTGTTGGAGGACTAAAATAAATAAATCTCATAAAGCATCAACAAATGACGGTACTAAAAATTAGCAAAGCGGATCTAATAAAAAGCAAACTGGAAGAGCCATGACAAATATTTTTTTTTGTGCTTATCATCTAAAGTAGAATAAATAAATTGATTGCTTTCTGATGAAAAATTGCTTTGAGTGCTGCGTACTTTTTTATTAAATTTCAGATGAAAACAGCAGAAATTAAAGATTTTTCAATTTATTTTGACTATTTGTCAAGTGATTGAAAGAGATGAATAGATGTCAATGTTGGGTGTTCCGTAGATTGAAAAATATCTTCAAAATATCACTTTTTTGTATGAAATGTCCAATTTTTAGCAATGTTTAGCAGAACTTTGACACAATTCACCACTATGCCAATTTCTAAGCCTAAAACAGAAAACTACCTGAGAGGAATACGGTCTAGAAGTTGCAAAAATTGCAAATTGTAAAAATTTAAACATTTGACCCAAGCTCATCGTGGCTTTGTTAGAGACCAGAGTCAAGACAGCCTTTAAATCGGTATTGTTAAGCTGCTTTGCAAGGTTGCTAGTCTAGATGCTTAATCATCACAGAAACTTGTATTTTACATGTAACTAGCCTGTATCTCTTACTATCCGGGAGAGTTTTCAACCCCAGAAGCTGAAAAAGAATGTAAATGAATCTAAACTCTCTACTGGAATGCTAATAGCCTTGCAGATTTAATTCGAGCAGATCTTGACTAAGAATGCAAGCACATAAAATGTTGATATTGCGTGTATCTGACATATTTTCCTTGGATTCTTCAAAAATAGCAGACTTTAAAATATAGAGCAATAGATCAAGCTCTAGTCACCGACTGAAAAAGGTCATGGATAGGGTTTTCAATCCCGGGATTGCATATAAATCAATCCCGGGATTGAATCCCGGGATTACATACATTTTGATCCCGGGATTGAAATCCCTAGTCATGGATCACAGTTGGTCTGTAGTCGGCCAGTGAAGTTAGTAATTAAGTGTTAATAGATAAGTGCCTGACCCTTTGCTACGAATATCCTTATTGCACATTCCAAGACACCCAAAACTTCCATTTCTCATTAAAGTTCTGCTTTAACTCATTGAAAACAACTCATAACAGCAACAAACTACCAAACCAGTATCATCTTTAAGACTAACTATCTACTCATCCCAAACAAAATGCAATCCCATCAATCAATCCCCTTAAAAATGCTTCCTAAAAAGGATTGATTACAATACAAATAATCTGGATGACTATAATAAACATACGCATAGCATGTCTATGCTGATAGAATAAGAATATTCGGGGATGACTAATGATGCTACACAAAAAACTGTTATTGAAAAAAAAACTAAAAATCTGCAAAGTCATTTGATGATCCTGTACAAAAAGCTGTTTTTTGATGAGCAGAAGTTTTGGTTTAGAAAAATCAATAAAGTTGATTTTTTGGGAAATTTTGTTTTTATTTTATAATCTTTTAATGCATTTAAAATTTGACGCAGCACGTGCTAAATCATCAGCAACATCTTCTCGTGGATTTTCAAAAATAGTCTTTTTTGCCAATTCGTTCAAGGTCAACAACTCAGAGACGTAGTCAGGATATTATGCAATGGGGGCTCTTGCACCCAATAGCCCCCTCCTTGTTAAACCCCTGTACACAATTGCCCCCTCAAGGCTACACTCCTGCAACAATTAATTAAGTACTAATCGATTCACACGTAATAAGAACTTTGAGTCACTAAAATGGTCATTTAGTGTATTAAATGATGAATTTCACTTTATTAACCGACGTCATAAATTTAAAATCATATCTTGAGTAGAAATGCTTAAAATGATTCAATCATTACTTCATTTATCACATTCACAATTGCGTTCGTCATTTGTTATTTACCAAAAGAATTTACTCAAGGTCAAGTATCGCTCAAGCGGTGCAAATCTCAAAACTAATATGAATAAGTCCGATAAGCATACGGTTGAAGAAAATTATGAAAAAAAAAAAAATAAATAATGTCTCCATACTTGCACTGAAGACAAGCGTTGAAGATTCAGTTAAGGAGTTATGCTCATTTTTCTAGACTTTGTTATTCAACCAGCCTTGTTAAACTTAAGTTTCTTTCCTTGATTAGAATTCATCGGATTCGACAAATTCTTGGAAAATGAAATTGAGAATGAAAGAAAGTTCTCGACCGAGATGTCTTGGTCTCGATATAAAGCCGTTCTCATGTTAAATTAGCAACGGTACAAAAGTACTGAGAAATAGAAGCTGGCAGGAGTTATTAAAGACAAATTCAGCTTCGGACATATATACTTATATTCTAAATGCGGCCCTCGTTCTTTTTCACCAAGGAAATACTTAGGAAATACTTAGGGACATTAGTTCATTTATTACGTTACGCAAAAAATCTGATTAAAACAATGAAATGCCATACAATATGAAATAAACTTATTATTCTGTAATGTCAACAGAGTCAGATGAGGCTCCGCATCGGGGCATGGTTCCAGTAAGTAAGTATGTAAGTATTCTGTTATGTAATTAGTGAACGGTCTTTTTTTGGAACCTTTACTCATCACTCTATTTTCGGACCTATTTTCATCACCATATGTCTCTCGGTATTTTCGCAAGTGCAAAAAGTAAGTAAACAGTCTTATTTTATTTAAGAATAAGTGAAGAGAATTTCAGTTGATGCAATTGAGTGATGCTCAGTTTTGGTTTATCTGTTCAATAAAGAAGGTGTTAATTTTAAAATTGAAATG
>NW_027226157.1:0-18861 GCF_022539635.2 Chironomus tepperi
GTTGATAATCAAACTAGATTTTTCATGATTTAATTTCACCATCAATCTAATAAAAAATACAAGGACGTGATTTTTTAACAGAATTTTTGTTTACTCTTTGATAATAGCTAAACTCTATATTAACAAATGAGCATAAGAACGGCCAATGAACTCTCGGAGTGAGGTTGTTGATATTGACAGTAAAGCATTATTAATTGGCAAAAGGCAGACAGCAATAGAAGCAGTTTTAGACATTATATGAGAGTTGCCATGGATTAAAGATGATCTGCATGACCAGCAAAGTATGTAAGTCAGTAAAGTAAGCTAAACTAGTTTTATTATCCTTCGATTTCACCATCAATGTAATGTAATAAAATAAATTAATTTGTGATTTTCAATAAAAAGATAATATATAGTTTAAAAACTTGTTTTCTTCTTATTTTATGGTTTATCTATGGCTTTAAAAGAATCTTCACACTGACTGTTTTTATCAGTTGTCTATTGGTGAAGATAGAGTTATGTTCTATAAGTGATCAAAGTGAAGCTATTGTTAATTAATGTGAAGTTTTGCACATGTGTAAATTATCATAAATTTGATCAATTATGGATCCAGACACATCCCCTCCAGAGGATGCAACAAAAATTCTCAATATTCGGAAAATTCCAGTGACTCATGCTCAATTAGACACGAATGCTGGTAAGTTGATGAAAGTTATTTAAAATATGATAAAAGTAAATCAGATCAATTAGTGTGATTTAAATTTGTGTGTGATTGTGTATTTTTTGTGGATATATGTGCAGGTGTGTGAAGTTCAAGGTCAAAACGATCTCTATGCTTTGAAAACCACGTGATTTCTTTACATAATTTATCTTTGAGTCTTAGCACAATCTAGAGTTAATTTAAACTCGTCTATACAATAACTAGACTTACGGCTGTCAAAGGACATATTTTGTGAAACCGAAAATGTCATTTTTTGACCGTGGGATGAAAGTTTTCCATTATCATAAATGTGCGTAATTATGCCTAGCTTTCCAATTAACATCCGTATATAAGTTAGATGAAATTGTGTGTATGTCATTGAGTGTGAACTGGATTCACATTACTGTAATGGTCCATGCCTGAGCAGACAAAAAATCTGTTACTTAAAAGTTAGTAGACATTTACTAGACATTAAGTTGAATTATAACAATTTAAATGGTTTATTGTGGACTAGGCCTAGCTAGGGCTCATTGAGTCAATAGAATCACTACGTTGCTGTATTGATGGTAAACCATTAAAATGACGAGAGTTAGCAATGGCTTGACAATTGTTTTGAATCTATTGATCTATTGATTTCTCAGTTAAAAAAAATGAATATTCCCACAGAGTGCCTTAAATAAAATTAAAATTGCTTTTTCAAAGAACCATTTTTTCTCTTTAAAAGGTTTTAATGTTGGACCTCCAACATCAACAATCATAGATATTCCAAAACTACCACGAGCTGCCCTCCTTGTGGAAAAAGAAACGAAAGATGATGTGAGGAAATGGACAATTACTAACTGCGAAAGTCTCTCCGAAGCGCTGCAATTTTTCGACACAAAAAATTTAAAAACGGAACTAAATGAGCCTAATAATGTTCTTCTTCTAAGGTTTGAAGTTGATGAAGACTTTGTTGATTTAAATTCGAGAGAAATCTCAGATTTATCTAGTCGGTGTCTCCAAAAGTCAGTTATTATATTGCTGTTGTCTAATGATGCCAATATGTTTTCAATTTTCTGGAAATCTAAGGATGTCAGTAGCCTTTTGACCCTTAGGTCTTATAAGGAAAAGCTATCAGAAGAATACATAGAGCTGTATGAGTTTATTGCTGTATTTTTGAAAAATTCGCTAAAAATAGGACATTTAGGTAAGACAAGCTTTATAAAAGTAGTTGAAATCCAGAATTAATTCTTATCATTCCCAGGTCTTCATACCGGCTACACAAATCGAAATGATGCCAATAAAATTGAGATTCATCTACTCGCTGACACCCGAGGATACAACTTACTTCTTCTCGCTGTTGAGTCAGGAAACTCAAAAATTGCCAAAATGTTGTTAGAGTCAGGGTTAAGTACTGATCTACCTGAAAGTAATTTATCTGCACAATCTATAGCTGTTGATTCTGGACACTATGATGTTCTCTTAATGTTGCTTCAGTCTAATTTGACATACCCTTCAAATCTTGATTTAAGCAAGTGCCCAAATGAGGTTCAACAATTTATGGAAACACCAAAGCTCCTTCGAAGAGCACTTAAGGACAAGGATGTTGAAAAAGTAAAAGAAATTTTACATATTAATAAAAATCTGCGTCATTTCTACACAACATCGAACGAATCAGCTCCAAAGTTTGCAATTGAGAACAACCTGATTGACATGTATGAAGTTTTGCTTACAAATAAAGTCATATTTGGTCCACATGAGGATGTCATCTTAATTATGAACAAACTTGATTACGATGAGAAGCGTCACCTCCGCGAGGTTCATTTCAAGCATTCAATCGATATGCCTGAGAAGCACATCAACACTCTTATGGCAAATTCCTATGTCGGTCATGAGGAAGTCACCAATGTCCAGGAAAAGCTTGATCTTGTTCAAAATGCCTTCAAATTGCTAAACGAAAATCCATTTATTAAAATCATTTTACTCATTGTTGCAGCATCCAAAAAATTCAGAATCATTTTCGATTTCAATCGTGATTCCGTTGAGTTAATTGATCCGACTGCCGAGTCATCAACAGCTGGATTGTTTTATTTATCAGGTCGAATGTACATTGGAGCTAAGCAACTTCTTGATAAAGCTACACAACGTGAAGCAATTGCAACTATAGCGCATGAACTCTGTCACTATGCAATGAATTTGGTTTATAGTAATGATGCAAATCCATACAAAAAAGACGACCAGGAATCACAAGATAAAGTTGAGGACGTATCCAGAGAATGTCAAAACATGAGTGGAACCGAAGATATTGTGGATATGGTTTATGGATGCTACCCAAAGGACATGCATCATGCTGAACTGATTGTACGTGCACCACACATGATGGCTTATTATCATGATCAGCCAGAAAAGTTGGAGGAGTCTAAAGGTAATTTCAATGGATTATTCAGATTGTATGAGGATAAAGTGTTTCCAGAAATGGAAAAGGCACTTCCAAAGATTGAAGAACGAGTTGAAAAGGAAATTGCCAAAAAGGATGAACAAATTTATGCATTAAGGAAGCGATTTGTCTTGGCTATTCTTGTTTTTATTATTGTACTAATTGGTGTTGGGAGTTTTGCTTATATTTTCCGTAAAAAGGACTACGAATATTCGAAACTATCCGATAAGGATAAAGAGATTGTTAAGAATCATGTAGTTTTATATGCAGACACTGAGGTACATTTGAATGACCTTTTCAAACTTAACTCTAAAGCATATGATGAGCTCAAACCTTTTATAGTCAAAAATTTGCTTGACATGAATATGCCACTGAAAATTGACGGTAATCTTGACTCTCTAATTAAACTTAACTGGACAAGTTTAGCTGAACCGTTAAAAAATAAAATCCTGACTTCCAGTGTTATTTTTCAATCTGAGAGATTAAAATTCAAAGATTTGTATGAAAACTATCCAGAAAGTTTTAACTCTCTTAGCCAAAAAGAAATTAAACAAGTCTTGTTTAATGGATCATTGATAGTTGGAAATATGGTAGACAGTGGTGTAAACTTTTATATTCAACGGGAGGTTATTGACGAAAACATTAACTTAATATACCATAAATTTATAACAGAAAAACCGAATGAGAATGAAAGTTTTGAGAAGTTTTATAATAAAACTTATAACGTTGATAACTTTGATGAACTGGAAGAATCTTTAAATAAGATTGTAGAGAGTAGTAGCTATATATCGAGCCCACAAACACTTCCTTTGAATTCAGAAAAGTTTAAATTTGCCCATATGAATTTCGATGACATCATCACACAAGCAAAACTAAGAGGATCATTTATTTTATCGGATGAGGCAGGTTCGGGTAAAACAGTAACTTTTAAGCAACTTGCAAAGTATATTAAATCGAAAAATCCCTCAAATTGGGTCTCTTATGTTGATTTAAAAAAATATACAGAAAATTTTCACATGCTTAAAGATGATTTTTATGATACAGAACCAATATATCACCTTAAGAATTTCCTTACAAATACTACATTTGAAAAAGAATTATTTGACATGGCTCGCGAATCTGGTCAAATGTACATTCTTTGGAATGGTTTAGATGAAGTTCCTTCTGAATTTTATAAAGCTATATTATTAACGTTTAAATTTTTTTCTAATAGCGAAATAAATCAATTTATTTGCACCAGACCCACTCATTCTCATGATTTACGAGATCAATTAAATATTATTTCCGTCAAACTGATTCCATTTGATAGGCCACTCAGAAGAGAATTTATCACCAGTTACATAAATTCAAAAAATGATCCAAGCAATTCAACAGACAGAATCGAACAAACAATTAAACAAATTGAAAACCTCGAAACAAAATCAAGCTCCAGTGACATTAATATTCCCTGATTCTTATTATGATTGCTGATATTGGTGATGATAAAAATGCTTTAGAATCGGCAAACTTGTATGCAATTTATGATACATTTATTCATAGAAAAATTGAAATTTGGAAGAAGAAAATTAAATCAAGTGAGGAATTTATTACAAAAGTTTTATCCGGTAAAGAAAATCTCATAAAAGTTTTTCAGTTTTTTGCATTGTACAATGAATTGTCTGATTTTAATACAATAAGTTTGAGAAAAATTACTGATTTAGATGTTTTTGATTTAAAATATTTAGATGAGATTAAAAGTACGAGTGAAATTGCACGTATTGGTATACTACATGATGATGGTTCCGGAAGTCTTAAACTTTCCCACAAAAGTTTCGTTGAATTTCTTGTTGCTCAATATTTGATTGAGAATATTTACAATTCAAATAGTTGTGCTGGAAGTGAAGAAGCAAATACAAGGCTTGAATTGTTTTTCTATTTCATTAGAGTTTATGGTCATAATCAATGGCTTATAAGTGACTTCATGAAAGATTTTGTTAAGATTCAGAGTACTAACGTGGTTAACCAAAAAGAAGTGATAGACTCTTATGAATTAAATCAAAGAAATCGTAATGGAAAAATTGACAAAAAATTTTATGAGAGCCGAAAGCAAAATTTTAATATCGAAGTGGCAAGAACTTTAATTAATATCTATTCTCGAAAATTAATTGATCTTCTTTCAACTGATCAGCCTCAAATATTTGAATTTTTGTTTGATTTCTTCAAGAAAGATCCAATAGTTTTGAAACACTTGTTGCAATATGATGAGCCAGAGACTCTTTATACAGCTGCATTTAATCCAATTTATAATGCATATCATATTGACCCTAATATGATTTTAGACCTCGTCATAAAGACAAATGTTTTAAATGAAATTGAATTAAATGAGTTTATAAATGGAAAAGACCAGGAACAAACAATCTTGTTGGGAATGTTTCACTATCGAAATGAAAAATATCCAAAAGTGCATCAAAAATATAAAAATATTAAATTTGCATCTAATTCTACACTTTGGGATCTATTCGATGTACTCAAAACAAATCTAACAGATGCTCAGTGGAAAAAGCTTCTCGCTTCAAAATCAGGCTCAGTTATTATGGCTGATTACTTATACAATGCACAAAAAGATCCCAGTAAATCGGATGTTATAAGTTCAGTTGATTTAAGTAGTTATAATTTATTTTGGTCCAAAATGGAAATTTTAGATAATGACGAAAAAAAGGAATGGCTAGAAAACTCGCTCGTTCATTATCTTGAGATAACATCAAGTCCTGCTAATGCTCCTAATGAACAACAATTAAAATTTTTATTAAATCATCTTAAAATAATTTTAAAACCAAATCAAATTTTAGACATGATTTATCATAAAAATATGTTTCACATTGCTGCATTAAAGCCTGAAAACTTTAAGATTCTTTGGGACTTTTATAATGAAAATTCCATAAAATCTGGAAAGGGAGATTTAGATAAATATGACACAGTTAATGCCTCTTATATAAATGCAGAAGGTATTCAGAAGATTTTACTTCAAACTAATGTAGATATGTACTTGTTTGATAATTTTATTATGACTTCTTTCGCAAGGAATCGATCGATTTCATACAACAGTGGTTATTTGGATGAATATCCACAAACTGTTTTGTACAGAGGAATGACAAATTCTAAAAATGCATTGAGTTTTAATCATATAACAATGATTTACAAAAAATTCTTATTTCCTGATCAGTTGAAGGATATTTTAACAGGATCGATATATGACATATTCTATTTCATTTCATTTGCTACGATTGAAACCTGTAAAGAGTTTACATCGTTTTTAAGTGAAGTATTCAGAAATGATATGAATAGATTAAAAATATTTTTGAATACAAAGTTTGAAGGCAAATATACAGCTAAGGATTTTTTTAGAAATATTGTTAGAAAACGACTTGACTGTACCAAACTAATTTACGATTTAATAGTAGAGAAACCGTCCAGTGAACTTTTCACAACACCTTCTTGGGAACTTTCAGCAAC
This sequence comes from Chironomus tepperi, assembly GCF_022539635.2. Classification (NCBI taxonomy): domain Eukaryota; kingdom Metazoa; phylum Arthropoda; class Insecta; order Diptera; family Chironomidae; genus Chironomus; species Chironomus tepperi. The sequence continues at coordinate 6,588 of NW_027226157.1, forward strand.
GACTGATTTTGACTGGCCTTCCCTAACGCCTGCTTCGGAACCTTCCTCAGAACCTGCTTCGGAACCTTCTTCAGAACCTGCTTCGGAACCTTCTTCAGAACCTGCTTCGGAACCTTCTTGGGAACCTTCCTCAGAACCTTCTTCAGAACCTTCTTGGGAACCTTCCTCAGAACCTTCTTCGGAACCTTATCCGGAACCTTCTTCGGAACCTTCCCCAAAACATTCTTCAGAGTCTTTCAACGTGACTTAAAAACTTTAATCGATAAAATATTGAAGATTATCGCCATTTCAGTTCAAATAAATTAAGTAAGGTTCAAGTTAATTTCCCGGCTTAAAAAATAAAATCTAGTAGATTCCGAGTCACTATGAAACAAATTTATTTCCATTGCATTTTTGAAAACTATCAGGACACTTTTTGAAAAAAGCTGGCTTGCCAGCGATAGTTCGAAGAGGATATTAGTGGATTCTTATCATAGATGGGAAAGAAATTGTACTAATTGTCCATACAGGTTTTAATCCGTACTCTATTGAAAAGTAATTTTGCATAGCAAAATAAAAGTATAGAAGTTGATTCAGCTTCTCTTATATGAAGAAACAAAAAGTTACAAAATTCCTCGTGCTTATCAAATGATTTGCCGATTTTATTGAGACAAATTCCTGTCTTATAGTTTTAAATGCATCAAAGAAATAAAATCAATTTTATTAATCCAACCCTATTCACATAAACTCAATGCAGCTTCTGTAGTAGCATCTTCACATTCGCATATAAATAAGCACATCACATACTCCAAATTATGGAATGAGTTAAGAATATAAAAAAAAAATATGTATATGAAAAAATTCTTTGTAATAAAGCAAAACATGATTGCAAATTATTGTCATATTTTGTGGGATATTTATGAGTTTGCTCACAAAATGTAGAGACGAGACCCGAAAAAAAAAATGCGAGCATTAATTCACCCTTCAGATTGCTTCCTTAACCAATAATTTATGCCATTGTCTGCTGTTGCCTTTTTATTTTTCGGTATGGGTAAAATATGAAAGTAAAATAGAATTATTCATAATTATATTGAAAAATTTCTTTATGTAAAAATCTAAATTTAATAAAATTTTTGCAAATTTTTTATTCAATTTTTGAGACATTTTTAAAATTATTTTTGAATTATGCTAAAAATTTATAGATTTTCACTAAGGTAAGATTAAGTTTAATAAGTATGAACTGCCTTATCCCCTCAAAATCCACAAAATATTCATCATATTAGAGTAACTAACCTCATACAATTATAGTTCATATTAAAAATTCATCAAAACTCAAAAAATCGTAATAAATTTTCACAAAATTTCAATAATTCACACCAGCAGTTTTACTTATTTGCTGCTAATATCCACTAAATCTCTCACAACCCCTTATTTTTCACATATTATTATATTTTTTTGTGTTAAAAGCCATTCAATTCAATATCAGAATACAAGAAAAAAAAGGAATAAAATATATTAAATGTTGACATTAATGCTGAGGTGGCTTTTATGTCAAGGATGAAATTTTTTTTCTCTTTCTCTTCTCTTTTTTTCTGGTTTTTTTGTTTACCATACAACATGACATGAATGTATTTTGTTTATAAATATTTTGAGGTATACACATTTAGTCATATGAATCATTCAGTTCATATATTAGACTTGAAGTTGAGCTATACTAAGAGTACTAAACGTCAGCTGTTAGTGGTTTTAAAGCTGAACATCATTTTGAATACTTTGAAGTTGAGCGTCAATTTTTATAGACTGTTTAGAGTTGAGCATTAAGTTTTGGGACCACTAAGGCTATGCGTCATTTTAGGAGATTCTAATGCTGGGCGTCATTTTAGAAGTCTCTAGAACTGAACGTCAATTTCAAAGACTAAAGCTGAACGTCGATTTCAGAGACTCTAAAGCTGAGCATCATATTTCATCGAATGTATCATAAAACAATCTCAAAATAAATTAATTTTTATAATTAAATTAAATAAAAAATTTTTTTTTCGTCCGATCGCCAAAATTCAATAAAAATTTCTCCATCCTAATATCAATGAACATTCCACAACTCTCAATAATCCCTTTAAATGAATTTTTTTTTAATCTCCTCAGTCCATTCAATTTTGCCTTTTTTTTTAAATTCACTTACCCGACCTCCATTCATTTTCCGTTTCCAATTTTTTTTCTCCCTTTGCCCTTCGTTTTTTGTCTTTTTTTTTTATTGAAATTGCCAATAACATTCACAATTGACACTCACATACAGCACAATATATTTACATGAGACACAAAATGTGCAAAAATGGTTATCATGAAAAGAAAATCACATTCTCGTAATTTTTTTTACGTTTAAAACATAAAAATTGTTTATTGATAATTTATGGTCGTTGCAGAAGTTTCCATTTAACACATACGGTACTAAAAAAATTTTCGTTTTTTCGTTTTTTGCTTCGCTCTGCTTACTTTTTTTTTGTGTGTGCGTGTGATTGAGTGAGGAAGAGGGTTTTTTTGTGTTTAGGTTGTTTGTTATCTTAAAGAATTTAAGAAAAATTTACGCTCAGCTTTGATTCAGAATAATAAACCAAAGAGCTATAAATATAAAAACAGGAAATTATTGATAAGAATCTCAACTTTATTTCAGATTTCTTTTTGTAATATTATGAAATCATATTTATCAGAGATCAAAGTCACTTAGGTCAGCGGCTAAAAATCGACTTAACTAAGCCGTTTTTCTAGCTGGCTACAAAAACGGCTTAGCTAAGTCGATTTTTTAGTCGGCTAAAATATTTAGCCGGCTTACGTTAGCCGCCGGCTAAGGCGTCACTAAATGAATGAATTAATTTCCAAATTAATTGGAAATTTATTCAAATTAATACAATAATTAATATACTATTATGATTATCTTAATTCTATACTTGCTTGTGAAGTATATAATTTTATAGAAAAATAATACAAAATTAATTTTTTACCCTTTTTGGAACTAACGTAAGCCGGCTAAAAAATCGGCTTAGCTAAGCCGAAATATTTAGCCGGCTAAAAAATCGACTTAGCTAAGCCGTTTTTTTAGCCGGCTAAACTTTTTCGTTTAGCTAAGCCGATTTTTAGCCGCCGCCGACTGAAAAGTCAGCGGCTTCGATCTCTGATATTTATCATGTTATTTACGCCATAGTCATTTTTTCTTTCCGCGCACACAACAATAGTGGATACGTCAGTACGTCAATTGTATTACAAAAAAATATTCACACAATTTTGTGTGAAAATTATAAATTGCAAAAATTATTCTTTTTGCTCTCTGCTCTCTTCGAAAAAAATTTAGTTCCACTCAGAATTTTAAAGAGTTCAGTCATAAAATTTTTGGAAGCAAGAAAAAATCGTGTGTGAAATTTGTTTTTAATTTTTCGGTATTGTATTTTTATTCCTTACATTTGATTAATTTAACCATTAATAAGGCATTTTATATTAATCTAGTTGTTAACTAGAAGATAACGTGATTAAATTTATAGTGAAATAAAGTGAATTATTGTTGGTATTTTTATTCAGGCATGGCAGTCTCGAAATTCACACTCAGTAATTTGAAGTTAAAGGCATTTTTCTCCTTAGTAATAATTTTAAGTATCACTTTTGATAGTTATTATTGCAGAAATTCATAAAAACAACATTTTAGTATATAAATTGCTATAATTAGTGCTGTAATTAATGCAAAAATTCAAAAAATATCTCAACTACTAAGTGTGAATTATTGTTTCATTTTTCGAAATATTACAGAAAAATTAATAAAAATCGCTGAGTTCATGCGTTTATTATGATTTGAATTCTGCGAGCATAAAGATTTTATGTTCCTTTTTAAGTTTGGGTTACTCTACGGAAACAAATAATGCAATAAATTAGTTTAATTTGCCTTTAATCATACAAAGTGGCCGCCATTTTGAATTGTGAAAATCTACATAAACACGTGGTTTTGATTAAAAAGTTGGGTATGGAAATAAAGAACAACATAAATATTATTAGTTCCAATCATAAAAAGGCATGAGAAAGAAGGATTCATAGAAATATTTAATCAATAACCATCGTCTCAATACTTTTTGACTTTAGTTATTTTGAAAATTTAACTGCAGGCCTGCACTATTATTAATTGATCATATTATTAGGTTGGTGACTTAATTCTTGGACACTTTTAGATGAGATTTTGAAACTTAAATATCTTTGTAATGGAAATAGATTTTGGAATGAAACAAAAAGCAGTTTGAAGGTCAAAATAGAAATATGTTTTCTGATTAGTTTAAATTTTCCATATGTCAAAGGAAAACTTTGTGGAAATTCGGGAAATCAAAGCAAAGTCAAAAAAAATACGACGATTTGTTTTGAACTCGATTTTCTCTAAAGTTTTCCACTGAATAATAATAAAAACTATCATGTGACGTAAATTTCCAAGGAAAAAATTTTAAAAGTTACGGTACTATTAAGTTTAATGTAAGTACTAAATTTTAAGACAAAGATACAATATTACTCAGTGGAAAACTTTAGAGAAAATCAAATTCAAAACAAATCGTCGTATTTTTTTTGACTTTGCTTTGATTTCCCGAATTTCCACAAAGTTTTCCTTTGACATATGAAAAATTCAAACTAATCAAAAAACATATTTCTATTTTGACCTTCAAACTGCTTTTTGTTTCATTCCAAAATCTATTTCCATTGCAAAGATATTAAAGTTTCAAAATCTCATCTAAAAGTGTCCAAGAATTAAGTCACCAACCCAATAGAATAGCTAGTCATATTTTAAAAGAGTAAATCGTAATAAAAATACGAATAAAAAATTCTATTTTGCACATAGCGAGTATTCTAATTTTTTGTTTTTTTCTCTCACTACAGACTCAAATAAAAATGGAAAAAACACTCGAAAATGTTCAAACTGAGCCCAAGAAAAGAATCAAATATTGTGGCTTCTGTCGTAATCATGATGTCATGAAATTAGAGAAAGGACATAAGCAAGAAGGTTGTCCAAATAAGCAGTGTGATTGTAAGAAATGCAAAGCAACTCGCCAAAAGGGATACAACACAAAGGCTTATCGAGGGAGGAAGAAAATCATTTCAGCATTATCATCAGGTAAGTAATTGACTTATTAGCAGAAACTAAAATTAATCTAAAAAATCATGAGCACGTAACGAAAAATATTTACGTAGCAAAAAATCATGACGTCACAATTTTTCGTAAGAATAATTTTGGAATAATTTTTTTCTGCGGGAATATTTTACTTATGTTTATGTTCGTGTCAATGATAGTTAATTTAACTAATCCTTTATTGCTTGACAAGTGTTTTTAACATAATTAATATAAATGTTTACTCTTTATTGCTCATGATTTTTTAGATTAATTTTAGTCTCTTAGCAATAATGAATTAAGAATTAGTCAATTATTTATATGACATTTATTTTAAGTTCCTCTCTCAGGCAACAACGTTGTAAACAGCAATAGTCAACGAACAATAGAAAAATATAAACACAAATACTTCATGCTCATTCCTGGTTCAGTTTTTGATGAAGCTAAAATTTTATCACAAGTATTCAGATGCAATGACTTGGATACTTCAAAATGGGTGATTCTTGATAAGCAAGAAGTTGATGGAGGATTTGAGGCTAATTTTGAAATCGATCAAATCAGTCATGATATTTTGAAAGAAAAAGAATGCCAATCATTAAAATTTGGCACTAGCAAAATTAAGTTTGGATTGGTTGAAGCCATCGATGAGGAAATGAAATAATTAAAGTAAAGTAAATAATCCTCAACTAGCAACACAAGAAATAATCAATAAAATACATTTTTGATTATTTGTTTTACTACAGCATTTTTTGTCTTGATTCAACCAATTCCCTTTTCAGATCATCACTTAAAAACTTGCAGCTTGTACTCTTAAAATATACTATCGAATTTCCATCAAAATTGACTGTTTTTTTCATTTCATTATTACTTTTTTGCTCACACTTTTATGAAAAAATCTCAAATTCGGAATGGTAAGAACTTTAACGTCATTTTCTACACATCCAATCCAGGAATTTTTTGGTTTAAAATTGCCTATTATAGGCAGTGTCTAGGAAAAGACAAAAACTATTGCCTTTGGCTAGATTTTGCCTTTGGCTAGGTAAGCCTACAAGTAGGCAAATTTGTTTGCCTTTCCATAGTTTATGCCTAGACAAAGTCAAAAGCTACCATGATACAGCTAGACAACTAGCCACAGGCACCTATCTGACAACTCTGGTTTAAATTATATATTCGCTTTCTGTAAGCAAGCAAATATACAAGTTTATCAGCAAGAAATTTCAATAGCAAGCCAAGCGAAGCTTGGCCTACCCGCTGGAGCTTGATCCCTCAAACATATGCCTACCCTCGAAAATTTTTATAGAACGGTGTGAATATATCCGCATTGGGTTTCTACCCGATACACTAGTCTCAAAAATTGTTAGTATCCGAACTATCAATAATGAAGACTGAAAATCGCTTTTAAATAACAATTTCAAATTTAATTCGAAATTATCTTGGTCCTAAGAATGTGGTTCAGAAAACAAATTTTATTTTTGTTTTGGATTGTTATTAAAAAATCGTCAACTTTCATCTTTTTTGCAAAATTTTTTTTGATTTTTATTGATAATGAAAGATTTCGAAGAATCTATGTATTCGAAAATTCAAAAAACTGGCTTTCCAATCTAAACAAATTCAATAAATTCACTCTTGAAATCGTTGTGAATCTAAAAATAATATTTAGTCAGTCTCAGATTCAAAAGAGACAATTTTTTAATCCCAAAATTTTAAAACCCGGATCACTTTATTCGAGTATGTATTCTGAATCCCGGGATTGAAAACATTATCTGACACTTTTAAAGTTTTGATCAAAATTCAACGCTCAGCATCAAAAAATCTAATGCTCCATCCCAAAATCACCAACCCCACCTCCATACCTCTCTAGATAACATACTTTATTAAATGTTTATAGTGTTGACATCCTGCGCCGGTATATAAATAATAAAATTATTGTAAAAATCTGCTGCTGTTTTGTTTCCATCGTCAGTACCATTGTGAGACTTTTTTTTTATTCTTACTGTTCATTCCTTCATAATAATGCGACATGTGTGAATTTTTTTCCTGCTTTTGTTCTTTTTTCGCTCATTTTTACTTTGATTTTTTTTTATGACTCACATCGCATACCTTCATAAAGTGATAATTTTATAGGTTTTGAAACAAAACGAAACGATCTTTTTGGCTCCGTTTTGTTTCTTTTTTGCTTTTTATTGTTTTGATTGTTATGGGAAATGATTCCTTTTACTTTTATAGATGAGGGGTGATGGGGGCGGACAGGTGGGTAAGGGATCTGGGAGGGTAAGGTCGTTGAAGGGAACTGAGATGAGTTAAGGGTTGCTAAGGAGTGTTATGGAGGACTGAGGACTACTAAGGTGTAATGAAAATTTGGTAAGCACCCTTAAATCCAGTACAACTAAAAAGATGTAACTAAAATTCATTATTTTACATAAAACTGCTACCATAAACCAATACCACGAGCTCGGGTTGTATGAAAAAAGTATTTTAATTGAAAGTTGCTGTGACGATGATGCAAAAGAGTTGAAATGTCATGAACTTTTATGCTGACCACACTCAATGGAAGGATTTCATGATGAAAAGAATTTACTTTTCAAACGACAAGCAAAAAAAAAATGGGAATTTATTTTTAATGAGAAGAGTTTTGTGATTAAGGATTTAAGGGTTGAGTGAATTTTTTTGAGGTTATGTCACTCAAATTGGATCATTTACTGAATGAATCTGATGAGACTTGGTGGGTTTGGGGATGTAGACAGAGGTAGAATAAGGGCTTTAAATGAGGATCAACTAGTTTATGGATGTCTTCTTTGTAGTATCTGTCGTATGTGACCTGTGACTACGTACAACTGCAAAGGACAAGGCTACGAAGGCAAGAACTAACTTCAAGCATTTGCTTTACTTGGTGAATGCACAAAATGCAAGAAATCTTGCAGATAAGTTGAAGTAAAGCGGATATCGTGGAACACAAGCCATATTTTGGGACTTTTGGAGTCCGTAACCCCAAAGTCCTGCGAACTATGCTTCAAGAGAGCTCAAAGTTAGAATTATATTCGGATTTTGTAGGGAAAAATCAACTTAAATGCGAAAAAAAAAAATTCAAATCGACTCTGAATTGTGCTTTAACATTTCTCCGTACAACATCCTATCATATAACAATCATAGGACTTCTCTTCAATTCCATTTTTAATGACACACGGCAGAATGCACAATACCATACAATAAAAAGTAATAATAAAGAGGCATCAATACAATAGATGTTGTTATGTGCGTATACAACAGCAGTAACAATAATAATGGATGAAAGATTAATGGTTGAATCATACAAAAAAAGATTGTCGATGTTGCTGCCATTGCACAATAGTTCAATACCGTTCGGATATCGCAATAACAAAAAAAAGTAGAGTATGAAAATATAAATAAAAATAAATTAAATGGGATTTTACAGAGATTTCGTCTCTGAGAGGGTGATGATTTATAGGTAAATTCTGATTTTTTTTGGGTATAAAGTCCTTGTGGATGTTTTGGCAGATTTGTGACATTTTGGAAATAAGATATGCACTAAAATTGTTATTCTGGGTTGAAAATTGTAATTTTGAATGATAAAAGGAGTTTTAAGGAATACAGTTAGTTGAAAAGAATAAGTTTAGTTTTATGGATTCGTTTAGTTGCAAAATTCGTTAAGATGCAAAGGCTAAGTTCAGTTTAGAAGCATACGTTTAGTTGGAAATGATATCTTAGATTTTTAAGAATATGGTTAGTTATGAAGCACAGGTTCAGTTGTTTAGAATAAGTTTAATAAATTCAGTTTGAAAAATTATGATCTGTTGTAAAGAGCACATTAAATTTTATGGAATATGTCCAGTTATAAGGGACAAGTTCACTTATTAAGGACAAATTCAGTTATAAGGATAGTTACATTTGTAACGATGAAGTTCAATTTAAATGGATAAGTTCAAGTGTATAGGATGAGTTCATTTGTGAGAATATAATCAAATGCAAAGAATAAGTTCAGTTTATAAATCAGACCAAAATCATCCTAAAGGAACTAAATTGTTCAATTTTTTAATGCAGACATATTCTTTTGCTTTATTTTCAAATAATTTTCAATTTTCTCCCAATTATTTTTTTTTTTTTATTTTAAAACACAACACACGACTAAAAATTTACTTCAACATGAAAAATACAAAAAGAATCTCTAAATAATGAGTCAAAAGAATGGATGAATGTCACAAAATAAAAAAAGAGAGAAGAAAACATTGATGAGGGTTCGTACAGATTGAATGGGATTTTAAATGAATTTTAATTAACAGTTTTAATGCTTTAAAAATAAAAAATACTCAAAAGATTTACGATTTTCGTTGATTGAAATTTATTTTAAAAATGCATTAAAGATTAGTTTAATGTGATTTTTATGGGGACAATTGTAGTGTGAATAGACATTTGTGGTGAGATTTTTACTGCTTTTTGTTGACAAATAAATCAGAAAAATTCAAATAAAAATCGTTTTTTTAATGAATATTAATAGTACAAATGGCACAGACTCGTGTTCAGTGTGTGGCTATTTGGATGGACTTAAGCCATAACTACACAGAATTCGCATCAAATTGAAATTCAAAACGACAATCCACTAAATTAAATCTAATAAATTGAATCATTTAAACATGAAAATTGCACCACCATTAACCAGTTCTCATTTAGTACCAAAAAAATGTGAACATGTGTTAACAACTATGCCTTAAAACCAAAAATACTGAAAAACTAAGACCCGATCCGATGAAAATGTTTAGAAAAATTATCTTTTCATATTTTGTTGACACATTTTCAAGACAATTAATTTTATTTTCATCACATAATTTTTGTGGGTTTGGTAAGATGAGATTTTTTACTTCTTTTTCCACTCCAGTGGTGGACAACCTGTGTGCCGCGGCACGCCAAGAAATCCCGAAAATGCCATGATTCTCATACTGTATGTGTTTTTTGTCGTGACTTATCAAAAAGTAGTACCATGTCACAAAAAGGTTGGACAGCACTGTTGTTGTGGATTTCGTATTAATGGAACTGAAAGGCTGTTAATGAATTGTTGTAAATTAGAAACAATTCTGTATTGTGTGGCTGTAGGGAAAAAAGGAGTCGGAGAAAATGTGAGCAGTTGGCTTAGAAACGTGAGATTAAATGAATGTTGTGACGGTTGTTACTGGTTAGATAACAAGTCTGAGCTGTTTGTTACTTTAATTCATGTAAAATTGCTTTAATTGGATGTATTTTGGTATAGAATGAGGAAAATTGATCGTTTTTGTGTCCCTTTAAATTGAAAATCGAATGCTGAGTACGACTACTTCCAATTTCAATCTCATTACCTCAGTAAATCAATTTCTCGCATCATTTTCTCAATTTTACATCATTTTCTGCAATATTAAATCAATTTATTATGAAATATTTCCATTATTACAATTGTTCAACTCAACAGTCTGACATAAAGAAGTCGTCACAGTCACTTAACTTGCCACTTTTGATTTTTAGCATTTTTACTATCATCACAGTCACATCATCCCCTACCCTCTTTAAAATCATTTAAAAAAACATTTAAAATATGAGAATGTATTAGTGTATAGTGGCTTCATACACACGACAGTGCATCAACAAATAGCCTAAGGGGTGCAAAATAGTTTTATAAAGTGTTAGAAAATATATCGTCGTCACTCGCAATGATGATGATGATGTTGATGGTGATGTTACTCCCTGGGGATAAAAATGAGTATTTATGTACACATGGAATTATAAAACTAGCAGGGAACTAGCACAAATAAAAATTTAGTGAGGGGACGAGAGAGAATAGGAAAATATAGAGAAAGACAATCAAATTTCAAATTAATGAGACACACGGGAAAATAATGTACAAAAATAGAGATGGTAGGGGAGGATGAAGTGGATGTTTTGGGATGAGTGTGCATAAGGCGAATTTTACAAATTATGAATTATTGCATTAAAAATGCTGAAATAAATTCAAATCTGTCTTAAATTGAGACAATGCAGTCATTTCCGCCTAAAGATGCAAAAATATAGTCATCTCTGTCTAAAGATGCGAAACTATACACTCTTAAAAAATTCTAAAATTTAATTTTAGATTTGTATGAAAAAATCTAAATTTAGTTTTTAACATAGCACCTAAAACTAAATTTTAGATTTTAAAACTAAAATTTTAAAATTTAAAAACTTAAATTTTTAATTTTAAAATTTTAGTTTTAAAAATTTTCCTTACAAAACTAAAATTAAAGTTTAAAATTAAAAATTAAAATTTTAAAATTCTAAAATTTTAGTATTAAAATCTAAAATAAAGTTTTAGGTGCTATGTTGAAAATTAAATTTTAGAATTTAAAATTAAATTTTCAGATTTTTTAGTTTTTATTTCTGGAATAAAGAACACAGAAAAATTTCAAAGTAGCCATTAATTATGACTAAAAACACACATGTGTGAGTAAGAGAGAGAAAGCATGCATTGGTAATTGAAAATTTTGTATCAACTTTTTTAAATTTTCATACAAAGTTGGCACATACTTCATCAAGGTAAGTTTCTGCATGCTCTTGTGAAGTTTGTGAAAATTTTCTAAAAAAATAGTTTTAGAATTTTAAATTCGGGTTTTAGTTTTTAAAAATTAATTTTAGAATCTAAAATTAAGTTTTTAAAATTTTAAAATTAAGTATTAAAATTAAAAGTTACAATTTTTAAACTAAAAAAAAATTTATTCTAAAACTAAAATTTTAGAATTATTTCTAAGAGTGTAGTCATCTCTGTCTAAAGATTCAAGACTATGGTCATCTCTGTCTTATGATGCAAAATTGACATTTTCTTTTGCTTCAGAAGATGCAAAAGATCATGCACATCCAGACAAACTGCCTCACAACCTTCCACTTCTCTCCTAATAATTCTGTCAACGATGCATCTCAAAAAAGGGGGAATAGCATATAAGAAGAAGAAGAAAAATGTGACAATTGATGATACCAGGAGACGATAGTAGCAATAATAAACTAAAGCTAAAGCAAGAGAAATGAAAAATATGAAAAAAAAAAATTGTAATGACAATAGATTAGGTTACAATGAAAACTAATAAACCCTTTACCTTTTGTGCCCCGTGAAAATTTCTTTTTTCTATTTTTCTTGCACTCAGTTAGTGTTATTGTTTG
>NW_027226158.1:0-19188 GCF_022539635.2 Chironomus tepperi
CCCTACCTATATAGATATTATAGACGACAAATAGTTTTTTCAGGAAAATTGTAAGTTTTCTTATTAATTTTTTTGGTTGAAATTATGTATAAGACGTAACTTTATTCGATATTTAAGGCATTATTAACAATAATTTAAGACGACTTTTCATTGTTTCTTTTGAAGGATATTTCTAAAAACTGACAGTAAATACGATTGTAAGTAAACTTTGAGTTTTTTTTCAAGAACATTTTTATTATTATTATTATAATTATCTTTATTATGGTCCGTTTTTAGAAATTTAAAGACCTATATCATTTTCAATGGACTTTTACAATGATTCATTTAGTCATTTTTTAAAAAGGAAAAGAGAAAAACAGGACACTACGAGTTTTTGGTGTGTGTATGTGTATCAGATTCTAAATTTTGTCATAAAGATTGGTTGTAGTGTGGTGCGGACATCTGTTTCTTTTATCATCTTTTCAAACAAAGTATATCTAATTTGGTGGTTGTGTCTATAGCTGTTTGGTAGTTGGTGCATTCAAATATATGTTGGACTGTTAGGGGGACATTACATGAGCATATTGGGGCTGATTTTTTTTCGGAGATTAGATAAAGGTGTGTTAGTCTAGTATGTCCCAAGTCTAAGTCTGGTTAAAATTGTCTGGTCTTTTCTGTTATATGAGTTAATGTTTGTGCATTTGGCAGTTGTTTTTTTAATGTTACCTAATTTGTTTCCATTCCTGATTTCCTTCTCCCATTCTTTTTGCCATTCATTCTGGGCTAGTTCTTTTATGTTGGTAGATGTACCAGTTAAGATTTTAAAGTTTGAATAAAAGGTTTTTGTTTTGTTGCTTTCCTTTGCATGTCTGTCTGCACTTCCTCGTTGCCTTTAATGCCTATGTGACTGGGAATCCACATTATTGTTGTTGTGTTGTTATGATCTCGTAGTTTGTCTTGTATTTGTTGTACAAGACTATTTTTATTTTGCGTGTTTTTTAATGCCTGTATGCAGCACTGAGAGAGTCTGTACATGTAAGTCTTTTGTCTTTATGTCGGTGTTGTAGAGCTTTTAAAATTCCGAATAATTCTGTTGTATAGACTGTAGAATAATTGTGGCATACATTTATATTGCGTTTTCTGTTACTACTGCCGTTCCGTATCCGTGAATTGTTTTGGATCCGTCAGTGAATATTATTTCATATCGTTGTTTCTGTATTTGTGATTTTCGTTGAATGTTCTACGTATGACTTCTGGTGGTGAATTATTTTTGTTAAATTGACACATGGTCATGTCAAATTTAAGGTAACAGATTTTCTCCCAAGGTGGATATCTGTTGGGGAAGTTGTTTATGGACTTTTGTGTCTTTGTCTATATTTAATCTTAGAAGTTCTTGTCTAATTACATATGATATTGGGGGATTTTTTTTAATGTTTTGATATTTTGTGTCATTGGAGTCATCTTCAAGGCTGGAGTGAATGATGTTGTTCTCATTGCTTTTAATTTTACATCATATTTAATAAGCTGGATTTTTTCTTTGTTGTTTAAGTGGAATCATTCCGGTTTCAACATATGTGCTTGTGTTTGGAGACGTTACAAAGCTCCCCTAGCCTCGCATGCTTCAAACTTCTTGTGTGTATACTGTTAATTTTCTTTTCGTCCTTTTTGTAATTTTGTGAATATTAATGCTGAGTAGTTGTGTACTGATGTCGTTAGTGCGGAGTGAATATTAAGTAAGATTTGTCTTTCTGCTCCATAAAGTAGTGTGCGACAGCATTTTGATTAGGTTAATGTTCTTGACTGTCTTGTTGTACATTTGATTTATTTATTATTGAACAAACTTTATTGTTGAGTATGATTCCTAGAAATTTAAAGTTTTTGACGATTTCAATGACTTGATTGTTGAGTTTGATTGTGGGAGTTTGAATGTTTTTTTGTTGTTGTGTCGTAAAATGCATAATTTTAGTTTTTCCAAGTAGAAATTTCTAGTCCCGTTGTTGTTCATATGCATGTTTGTGTTTGTTAATGTTTGTTGCAAGCTCCTTTCTATCGACTTGGTAAAAGTACTAAATGTGCGTAAGCACAAATTTGGTGTGGGAATCAAAATGGCTCAGAACATCATCGAATACTATATTAAATAGTGTGCATGATAGCACTGAGCCTTGTGGGATCCCGTTAAACATTTTTCAATGTCTGAGTTGAATGTTTCCCAGTTGTATGTTGATTCTGTGCTCTAAGAAGCTGATGACGAAATTGATGATCTTTCACCTTTAAATCCTAATTTGATCATGTTGCTTGTGACTTTGTGTGTCCAGACTCTGTCATAGGCGTTTTTAGATCTAAAGATTGCTGTTGTTTGTTCTTTTGATGCGAAACTTTGAATGTTGTCGGTGGGGTAAATGATATTGTCTGAGGTACTTTTTCCTTTAGTAAAGCCCGACTGAAAGATGTTGAGTAATTTGTGGTTATCGATTGTCCATTGGTTAACCTGTTGATTATTTTTTCCATTGACATAGACGGCTAGTTAGTGCTATTGGTCGATAGCTTGTTGCTTGTCTAAGGATCCTTTCCCGGTTCTTGATGGGAATTATTAGAGAGTGTTTCCATGTTTTTGAAGTCCTTCATTTAGTGATTTGTTGAACATAAATAATAATGTTTGTTTTCCTTCTTGAGTAAGATTTTTTATCATTTCATAATGAATTAAGTCTTGCCCTGGTGAAGTGTCTTTTGTGGTGGATAGACTTTCTTCAAGTTCTTTCATGGAGATGTTGTCATTGTATGGTTCATGATTTGTGTCGTCAGGTATTGAATATTTGAACATCTGATCGTTGGATTTGGACGTTGGGTTGAGATTTTTTTCATCTTTGTGGTGTACTCGAAAGTGTTTTTTTAATATGTTTAATTACTGTTTTGATTTGCAACGTGTTGACATTTTTGTCTATCATATTTCTGATTTGTGTGTATGTTTTTGCCATTTGGTGTTCTGACTTTATTGAAAATGTCCTTAATGTTTGCTTTATGATTAATTGTTGATGTAAATTTTCTCCAACTGTCAGTTTTGTTTTTTTGAATCAATTCCTTAATTTCGTCATCAGTCTTGAAATATTGTTTCAGTGTCTGTGTTTAATGTATTTTTATAAAACCGTATGTTCTTTTTTTCTTTCTTTTATTTTTGTTTTTGATGTCATCGTTCCAAAATGGCAGTTTATTTTTGCCTTTGAAGGTTTTTGTAATCGAGACTTGTTAGCAGCGTTGATGATTGATTTTCCAAGAGTGAAATCTCTTTCCATGTTGTTTATATGGATGTGTCTATGTTATCGAAGTTCAGGTTTCGTTGGTAATCATTCAGTTTGCTTTCTTTATGTTGTATACCTGTCTTTTTGTATTTTCATAGTGATTGAGGAGAATCGGATTGATGGTCGCTTCTGGAGGTCGTCTAGCACTGTCCAATCTATAAAATGAGATAAGTTTTGTGTACAAAGTGTTAGGTCTATTGATGTTAATCTTCCGTTGAGTCTGCTAATTAATTTGGATTATTTTTCGTTGATTAGAGTAAGGACGGTACAATTAATTCTGATACGATAGTTCCTCTTCTATCAGTTTTATGTGAGCCCCAGAGAGAGTTATGGGCATTGAAATCCCCTGTAATGATAAAGAATGTCCTAATTGTGAGATAGACTCCTTCAAGTTCGTCTTTTAGTGTCTGTATTGGTATTCTATGGTCTATGTAAATGTTGCAAAGAATAAAATTAAGAGGATATGTTAGATGCACAGCTATAACTTGAAGATTTGTATTTAGATTGAAAGGTAAAGAATGAAAATTATTATTAATTAGTGAGCACACCTCCACTAGCTATAGTGTCATATGGTTTTATTGTTTATTTTATGTATGATGTGTAGTTTTTTAAATTAATATCTGTTTTTAATTTTGTTTCCTGGATGCAAATGAAAATTGGATTAAATTCGTTAATGAGTACCTGTAAGCTGATTTATTTGTGTAGTAGCCACACGTGTTCCAATTGAGGATTGATGTGGTGTTAGTCATGTTATGTCTTGGATTGCGTCTTCTTCCATTTCTATGTCAGTGATGTTTGTTCTTATTCTTTTTGTTGTTTCTTCATCTGTTGTCAGTTCCTGGCTGTTCTCTTTCAGAGGTCTAATTCTTTTATTCGTAATGTTAGCTGTTTCTTTTTTGTTGTGAAAATTGCAGTGCTGGCACTTGCAGATTGTGTCTGATTGAGCTGATGTGATTTCAGCATATGTAGCTCTTTTCAAATTGGATCGTTTTTACGCTTCATCATAGAAACATTTTGAGTAACTTTTATTGTTTGTATATCTGTTTGTCGTTTGTATTCATTTTAATTACGATGATTGTAGCTATTGTGTCCTAATTGATTACAGTTTAACACAGAAAACTGCGTCTGTGCATTTATCTTCTTTATTGTGGATATGTTTTGCATTGTTACAATTGTAGCAAGTAGGGTTGTCCTTTTTATTGCAGTGTTTGGATAAATGACCGAATTTGTGGCAAGCGTAACAGCGCATCGGAGAGGGAATATAAGGCCTGACGCGAATTCGCAACAATCCGACCGTCAAAGATATTCCGGTAATAAATTCACTCGAAGGTGACAGCTTAAGCCCGTATTTTGGATGTCGTTTGTTTGGCTTTATGTTGCATTCTTACATCAGTAACTTGTTGTGGTTGTAGGTAATTGAGGAGTGTTTCACTGTCTTCATTTTGAAGTTCGTAGGCTCTTATAACACCTCGACTGACTGTTGAGTGTTTTATGTTCTGTCACCTGTATTGTTGCGTCTAAAATGCCTGTTATTCTTATCAAATTTTGCGCTTGCTTCAAATTTTCAGTCTTAATTAGTAAATCTCCACTTTTGAGAAATTTGCATTCCGGCTTTCCGTTCTGATGGCATTGCAGGGTAACATTTAGTAAGATTGGAGAAAAGTCTCTCATTGTTTTGGTGTCTTCTGCTCTGTGTATAATTGATGTTCTCTCCTTCGGTGATGTTTTGTCAATTGTTTAGTAGAATCGTATCTGATGTTCTCGTTGTTTGTTTAGTTTTGGAACGGAATAGTTGTTCCTTCTTGTCCCGCAATTATTTTGTCTTGCAGTTTCTGAAGCTGGTTTTGTGGAAGTTTGGCTGTACTTTTAATTTTTGTCAGTGCCATTTTGCTAGTTCCGGCTGAGCCGGGGCATGCAACTTGTTTGTCACTTATGATTTTTTATTTCTTTTTTATTTTCTTGTGAACTTTTAAATACTTTGAACAATTTTAATAACTTTATGTTATATATGTATTTATGAGTGGAAAACGACTATAAGTTTTTATATATGTCTGTTAATTAGGATCGAATTTAAATTTCGTAAAATTTTTGATTGTGCTTGAGTAAGGGGCAACAAACTTTTCGAACATTTTTGTGCATTTACATTTTTCAATGACATACTAAGATCCGATACATTTATGCAACGTATACAGCAGGCTTAAAAGTATCGATTAAATCCAGATAAGATAATTGCTGTTATTTTAGTATGTACCTAAATTCACAGACAATTGTACGAAGTTTATACGAGCAAAAACCCGGGATGTATTTTCATCTTCTAATAGGAAATTTTTGTCTATTTTTAGATTCTATCCGCGACTTTCTTCTTTAGAGCGTAACTGATTGTTCAAGATATATACATTTTTAACGGTTAATAAACAAGACGTGAAAAATGGATCCTGAAAGCTTTCTTGATATCGCTAATCAAGTGATTAAGCTCAAAATGTTCCCATATTTTGATATCGCACACAGTCTTTTGTGCATTGTCGGTAAAGGAAGACTTAGGTGCCGGCGCACGTAGCATGATCGCAAACATCCATTGGCATGTTGGCTGTCTACCATGCTTATTATTTTGCCGGTGGTATGGTCGCTGCTGCTGGTGGCGAACCTGTCTTGGGACCATTAAAGAATATCACAATTACTTGTTGCCACAGCACTGGTATGTTGTTTTCTACACGCCATTTGATATTGGTTATAAGGTCAGCAAATTCCTACCCGTTAAACTTGTTGCAAGTGCCATGAAAGAAGTCTACAGAGCAAAGAAAGTCCATGACGGTGTTGTACATGCCGCCAAGCTTTATCCTAATGCCTATATTATTATGATTGTTATTGGAACAATTAAGGGCAACAGAGCAGGATTTACCTAAGTGCTTGAGCGATTGATTGAGGGGAGCATGGACGCCGACTGCTATGGAATTCATGCAGCCAAGCTTGTAAGTTCTGATTGATCAAAATGGCTGTTGTGTGGTTTTCAACATAATTTGTATTGTTCTAATATTTCAAATATTTTAACGGTTTTTAATTGAAACAAAGTTACTAGAGCCATACCTACAAATTATTTCAAGCGCCATACAACAGTTTAAAGTTAAATGTAATGCTGTATCCAACTAGACATTGAAATTCATACTGTAAATAGTCAGTATTACTAATAGTCCTTGTAGTTCGTAGACTAAACATCCAGCTGTGACTTGACACATATTATCCTTATAATTTACACTATAAACATCCAGCTGTGACTCAACAATAACTTTAAATGATATTCTCTAATTTAATTTATTTTTAATTTGCAGCTACACCAAAGCATCAGTTGTTGCTTCAATTATTTTTGTATTAGATAAGAAAACAGACTGGATTTCAGCTCCACATGCACTTGTTTACTTTGGAATTGTCATCTTCCTCGTATACTTCAGAAAGCTTTCATCATTGTTGCTTGGAATCCATGGTAAGTCAATTTTGTTTACACGGTTACATAGACATGCCTAATTGAATCTATTTTTAATTCACTTAACAGATCATTTGTTCCATTTGAAAATCTTATGTGTGCATTCTTGTTGGAGGAATTTGGGATTCACTTGCCAAACTCTTCGGAAAGGGACAAGTCAAAGAAGAGGCTAGTAAAGATGCTAAAAAAGCAAATTAACAAACTAAACGTAACAAACTTTAAACAAAATAATTAAAGTGCAATATAGTTAAGGATTTTACCCGACATTTTTTTTTATACATGTTTCGACCAAAAAAATATTAATCTGCTCATTTGATTCACACATATGTCATTTATTTCATTGTCATATACTTTTTGTTCTGACGATGTAGCCAAAGATACTATTTAGAAAAATTCAAGTCATTTGTTGCTAAATTTTAATTTAGAAAATCATTTTTTTGTTTCAATAACGAACCGAGTACATGCTTCCTTTGATTTGTATTTTGTTACAGAATTTTAAAGATTTCTTTTTGTGGGTCTGATCTTTAATATTTGCTGAAAAAATGTGAAATAAATAAATGAATTTTCGATATCTAACCATTTGATCTACATAAAATTTCGAGAACGTGATGAGAGTTTTATTGTACTTGACTAAACTTATTTGTGATTTACAGCTGCACAATTTACTGATGAGACTACAAATTGTTGAATTAATTTTTTAGGGCATATTCTCAAGGTCGCTGTTTTAATGTGGATTGTCTGCTGTATGCAAGAAGTAGATCTGCTATGTGCCAGAATATGCTATGCTGAGTTCATTTTGGAACGTTAAGAATTATTGGGTATTTTTGAAATTTTGAATTTTTCAAATAATTTTGAACCGTTAAGAAAATTCAAATTTATTTTGACCGTTAAAATTCAAATTTATTTTGACCGTTGAAATTCAAATTACTTTTGATCGATTAAATTGAAATTTATTATTTTCCAAATATCAAAGTTTTATACCGGATGTGCGATATATAGATTTTAAAAAGATCACATCAATAAAGTTAGTTGATGTTTATTTTCGCTCTTTTTTTATTGGCATTAAAAATGGAATAATTTATAAAAACAGCAGATTCCATCATTAGACTTCATTTATGACACAGTTACATATATGTAAAAAAAAAAAATATTAACAAAAATCTCTCTAAATTGTTACTTTGGCCGAGTAATTGTAAAAATATAGAAATATACCAGTACGGACGAACACATCAGCAGTCATATATGCACAAACTGATCATTAACAGCAAAGCCAATTTTCTGTTTAAGACTATCCTTGCTTTTTCCTTCATCATACATTTTGCGTCTTGATTGTCTTGGATAAAATTTTTTCGACAACATTGCATTTTCAATCACAATTGTAGCATACCAGCTTGACTTGACTGTGCTTGAATTATGATGACTCATAAATAAATGAGATAGGATGGAAACATTTGTTATATACAAAGAACAAGAGAGAGTAATACGCATTAATGGTGTAGGCAACGATATTTTTACAAGCTGTTTGCATATCAGTATAATAGTTCTCATGTCGTCTGATTATGAGCATACTTGCAATATTCATTAATAATTCAATTCAATATGACGAATCATATTGGTATTTGAAACGTGACTTCATTAAAATTTGAATAGTTTCTCAATACGATCACATGTTTTATGGAAACATTTGTTGTTTTCATTTCACATTTGCAGGTTCTAAAATTAAGTCCCAAACAATTCACTCACCTTGAACCATGCAACAGTTTCAAAATCTGGATCATAAATTCAAATTTTAAATTTCACAAAATTTCATCTAAGTTGACCTTTTTTCATCGCATATTTTGTTCGAATCAATTCATGATTAGCATTGTTGCAATTAGTACATTTTTTAATACATAAACGTCTTTAAATCGATCGAACACAGAAAAGTGTCGACATTTCGTCACATCTACAAGTAGCAAACTTGATCACTTGATTGATACTTACCATTCACCAATGTGAAATACTCGGCTAATAATCATTGTTTGGCATAAGTGTTGCACTCATTTTGTAGACTCAATCATAATTATATTCATCATAATGAAAATATTAGCACAACTTTTGATATCATTCCATGTTGTACGATTTAGACATTCCCATACGCTTACTTATTTTCATGGTGATACTTACCCAAATATGATGCGATAGAAATAGATTTATCAGTTTAAAGTGTCAAAAGACCAAAATAGATTCTGATAAGCAGTAACAGATCATACAGATCTTGTCATAACTATCATAGTTTGTACTTTCTATGTAAGTACTAGTGATAAAAATATGAATGAGCATTTTTCTCTTGATATGACCATGAACATGTCTGGTGTCATGTAATCCTCTTCCAGTAACAGTTGCATATCACTAAGAGTCCGCGTTTACTTAGCTCATCAAATATTCTATTCAGTTTCCACCTATTAATAAATTTGATGTTTGTATGAAAATAAACAATATTGGGTGAGGTATTTATATTATTGTTGGGTGTTAAGCGGTTATGATTTTAGTGATGGAAGTAGTAAACTTCCGTAGCGTAACGAGAAACTGATATTATCCTCTTTTAGTCTTATTTATTCAAGTGTTATTTAAGGGATATCATGGACTCAACCGATTCAGTATCAACCCGTATTATTTAATTCGCTGACCGCAATGATTATTTCTAAACCACGACTACCCTTAGGAACCCATTAGATAGACTTGACATTGAGCGGCTACAATGCTCAGACTATCGAAGTTCTACGGCATCATCAAGGGACCACGTATACTTAAAAATTTGAAGAGAAATCTAGCGGAAGTTTAACTTGAAATAAATCTAATGCCGTGTGTCATGATTCTCATGAACAGTAACCGACCGAAGTTATTGCCAATTTCACAGTTTCATTTATTATTAATCAATCTAGTATGCTTTTCTAAAGGAGTTTCACTAAATTTACAAGTTCATGCCCTATTTAGTCAAGTTTACTGAATAGATTTTCACCGGTTACAATTAACTCCGAGGTCCACGACTTAATTTCTAGATCATAGCAAACGTCACGACGTGAAGGTAGCTAGAAAGGCTAGACCCCATTTATTACTATTTCAGAGTCTACTTAAGTATTTAGAACCAGAGCTCAAAGTATACTCATATGACTAGCTAATTACAAATGATCGCAGAAGATGACTAGATCGAACTGTTATTTTATGCAACATTGACAAAAGCTATATATAACCTATTTACAACTCTCATTTTCAGATAAATAGAGATAAATATCATAAGCGAATGACCCCTAAGCAAACTGACCAACAAAGTCGGTTAAATAACAAAACTCCAAGCCTTGAAGATATGAAATTATCCGGTATAATTCTCAAGTTCATAGAAATCGACTACCTATTCAATAGTCAAATCAACAAGTTATCTGAAGTAGTTTTCGCAACTATAAAGGGGATCCTCGGTTTGAATAAATTCTATTTGAATATTCAAATGCTTCTATGATCAGAATTTTAAGGTTTATTTCATTAGAATATCATTTGACCGGCATGATGCAATTATTTAAAGTGGGGACCCCCGGCATAGCTTAGAAGCATATTACAATTGACTTTAGGGGCCGATCAGACAAAGAGTAACGTAACAAGTGAATGACCCCTAACTTGACCAGTTTTGTCAAATTTCCGTCGACCACAACAATTTCCTGTGACATTTAAAAGTCTATTGGAAGCTCCATTCAACCAAGCGTTAATCAAATATGTATCTTACCACCAATGATGTTTCATTTGTGTATATTTTGCCTCTCGATAATGTCCATAGAGATCAGGTGCATTTTTACACTTTATTTTGATTGCATCACTTTTAGAAATATCACGATCGCAATCTTTGGGATCAGTACCTGAACGGATTCAATTTATCTGGATGTAGTTTGTATTGAGTATGGATAAAATATCTGCATGACTTTACAAAAGTCAATGTTTTGCACCAAATTAATTTCATCATCATAATAATCATGTGAGAATATAATTAATGTCTTTGAAATATCATCAGCCTGTGATAAGCTCTGTATTAAATACCTCAAATAAGGGGTTATGCGCTTATGCACTACTTACAATCACAATCGAGTCATTCCTCAATGTCTCATATTTCATGTCATTCAAGATGATTTGCTCATCATTCATTCTTTCGATCAATTTCTGTATCATCTTCGAGTCATTTTTTGTGTCGGAGTTATTTAGCGAAGGTTGCGACACCGTCACATGCAAATCTGGTTTAGTATGTGAAATGAAAATAGAGAGAAGCACAAATATAAAAAAAATCGGCAACAAAATTGAATATTTGATAGTTTATTTCTTGACATGGCCTCACAGAATATATATTTTTACTGAATATATATTGATCATTTATATGCGCGCACGATGATTGTATGTGATTCGTTAATTGAGTCTCTAATAATTCTGTTCTGTTCATTTAAATGTTCACTTTATCAGACATGTTCGGGAGGTCGCCGGTTTGAATTGATTTTAAATTGTCAAGAACATATTCAAATTTCAAACCCAAAATGACCGTTATTGAATAATTTGAAGATTTTTAAATTTTTTCAGAACTTTTCAATCCATAGACTTCCCCAAAAAGGTTGATACAATGTAGCAGTCTGTTGCTTCACTAACTCACCATATTCAAGTAATATTAGACGATTAATAAATGCAAGAAAACAAAGTGTACATAGTAAAACTGCAGCGAAGAGTGTAACTCGCCTTGATAACTTCTTAATTATAAACGGCATGTGTTAACTCTCGAACATATGCCTCTTTTAACTGAGTATATAAATTTTTTTTTGTATTTCTCCTATTCGAATCGGAATCATTAAAAAACAAATGTATTTTTTTTTCTTCTCTTTCTCCTTTTGCCTATACACTTCGTCTTACACTGCTTGCTGCTTCTTTGAACCAAAAAATCATATATGATGATAACAATATTATTTAATTTTATTAGGAGGCCAACCAAACTAGCGCTACATCACTAAAAAAAATACAAAAAATTTTCCACTAAGCTTTACACAAAATAAATATTTCTGACCGCGCTGCTTAGGCGCTGTTGAAATGTGCAAGTTTATTTAAAAACTAACAAGTATTAATTGTAAGCAAGCGAACGAGGACTCTGGATGAAGAAAAAAATATAAAGCTGTGTGTACAAGTGCTGTCACTCACATTGTGTGACCCGATCGGCTTTTAGTTGTAGAATTATTCTTTTTATTTTATTTCTTTTCTTCCTTTTGATCATAAGCATGGTGAAATTGAAAATTTCTCGGAAATATTTTTACTATTTAAAAATAGATGAGAAAAATGCTTTTCTCTTTACTTCATACATGCATGCCTTTATACTTTATACTACATACAGATTTTTCACCATGACATTGCGAATTTTCTCATTCTGCTCATTATTTTTGGCAAGTGCAGCAAGAAGCACTTTAATTAAAGTTAAATCTCTCGTCTCATCATCGCAGCACGCATATTTATCGTGTCTATTTTTCAGTGTCAAATGTTAAATGTCAGCGGAAAGTTTAAGTTTGAGTTGGTAGCTGTTGTATGGTTCTGTTACAAATATTAACGGAAAATTGCATTTGCAAGATTATAACGGAAATCAAAAATTCAAAATTTCATAACTGTTGTATGGAGGAAAAAGTTAGCTTGCCCTTAGATTGAGCACAACCAATTTTGCTAAATACCTAAATTTAGACGATTTAAACAAGTAAATAACTACGTAAACAGACGTAAATATATATAAACAACTGATAAACACAAAAACAGTTAAAATAAGATAAATAACAACAAATAAGAAACAAAAAAACTAAAAATAAATTTCAGTGAAGGAAAAGTGTCAAGTCCCGGCACAGCCGGAACTAAAATGGACTAAGAACAACAAATCAACGATAAAGATCACTCCAGCTCAATTGCAAAGTATACAGAAAGGCATAATAGACAAGCAAAACAAAGTCAAACTTCAACACAAATCATAAGGAAAACAATGAGAACTTGCGATACGATTCGACAAAAAATTAAGTAACGAAACAGAAGGCGAAAAGTATTTAATTATACATAGAGTAGACGAAAACAAGACGATGAGAGATTTTTCACCTATTCTACTAGAAACAGTAATAAAAAATGCAACACAAAACGGCACAACAGAATGTAAATTCTTAAAAAGTGGAGACCTCCTCATCAAAACTGAAAACGTAAAACAGGCAAAAACTTAATAAAATTAATAGGAATTTTGATGCATCTATCGAAGTTACAGAACACAAAACAAAAAACAGCAGCAAAGGAGTCATTCGAGCATATGAACTACAACATGAAGACAAAGATTCACTGCTTGAATACCTAAAATCACAAAACGTAATAGACATAAGAATGCATCAAAAAACAATTAACGGCAATGCAATCAACACAGGAGTAGTGTTTGTCACTTTCGGTGTCAACATACTCCCCGAGTATCTTACGGTTGGACTTCTTCGTGTTCGAGTCAGACCATACATCCCAACACCAATGCGTTGCACAGCATGCCACAAATTTGGACACCTTTCAAAGCATTGCAGTATAGAGATACACCAGTCTGCTATAACTGCAACGAATCAAAACATATTCACAACAAGGAAGAAAAATGTACAAAGATGGCGTTTTGTGTTAATTGTAAAGAAAATGGACATAACAGTTACAACAGAAACTGCACGAATACAAAAGACAAGTAGAAATACTAACAATTAAAACCACACAAAATGTATCAATGGCTGAAGCAGTCAAAAGATCAAACCTTAACAAAAACACATACGCACAAATGATTACAACCCAAAAGAAAACGAATGCAAGTGCCAGCACTGCAACTATCACAACAAAAATGCCAATGAGGAACAAGAAGCACCAATAAACAGCAAAAACAAAAAGAGTACGACCACTAAGAACAAATATTCAAGAACTGACGACTGATGAAGAGGTATCTAAGAAGATACGAATTAACACAACAGATATTGATCACAATGAGAGGGACGATGATGACATGATAACATAATGAATACTTCAATCAATTAATCAACTGAATATTCGTGGGTACTTTACAAACAAGTACGAACTGCAGGTATTAATTAATGAATTTCAACCATCCTTTATAACATTACAAGAAACAAAATTAAACGTAGACACAAATTTAAATAATTATACTACATATATTAAAAATAAGACATGTTCCAGGACAGTATGGCTTGTGGAGGTGTTATGACATTGATTAACAAAAATATTTACTCTTTCCTTTTCAAATAAACACTAATTTACAGGCTATAGCAGTACACATAACTTATCCATTTGATTTTATTTTATGCAACATTTATTTAGACCACGGCATACCTATTCAGACATTAAAAGACGAACTAGAAAACATAATTAAACAATTACCGGGTCATTCATTTATCCTTACAGGAGACTTTAATTCACACAATATTGTATGGGGTTCTCACAAGACAGATAGACGGGGCACAATAATAACAGAACTAACAAACCAATTCTCACTAACTATAATAAATGAAAATTACCAACACATATAGCAACTAATGGTAGACTAACGTCCATTGATTTAACAATATGCACACAAAATTTAGTATCTTTTTTAGATTGGACTGTCCTTGATGACTTACACGGTAGCGATCATTTCCCGATTCTGATTTCCTTCCCATTCACACAATATGAAAACACAAAGACAGATATACAACATCAAAAAAGCCAATTGGAAGATATACAAACAAAATCTGAACTTTGAAAACATAGACACAACTAGCGTGAATAACATGGAACGAGACATAACTCAAAGAATTCTTCATGCAGCTAACAAATCAATTCCATTGACGAATCCATTTAAAGGCAAAAGAAAATTGCCATACTGGAATGACGACATCAAACAAAAAGTAATCGAACGGAAAAGAAACATCAGACTATACAAAAATACACTCAATGCAGATATACGAGTTAAAATAACAGAACTTACAAAAGATATACGAGAAAAGCTAATAAAAGCAAAAACAGAAAGTTGGAGACAATATACAACATCGATTAATCACACAGCCAACACAAAGAAGTTTACGACAAAATTCGAACACTAAACGGAAAAAACAAAAATACTGAAATAAGAAAAATCTACAAAGAGAACGGCACATTCACCACAGACCAGACAGAAATAGCAAATACAATTAAAAACACATTTGAGTTTATCTACAGCGACAACAACTTGAATTCAAATCTTAAGAACCTAAAACAACAGTCAAATATACAACAACCAATCCCAGAAGACACAAACAACGAAGCATATAACGACAATATTACAATGAAAGAATTTGAGGAAGCAATTTCACAAACAAAAGGGACAGCACCAGGACCTGACAAAATTCACTATGACATGATCAAAAACTTAACACAAAACGGAAAACAAGCATTGCTAAAACTATACAATAAAGTCTTAGACGAAGGACTGCCAACACAATGGAAACACTCTTTAATAATACCAATAAAAAACCCGGAAAAGATCCCCGACAACCAACAAGCTACAGACCGATAGCATTAACAAGCTGTTCATGCAAACTTATGGAAAAAATAATTAATCAGCGCATACAATGGACAATTGAAAGCAAAAAACTGCTAAACAGATATCAATCGGGATTCACAAAAGGAAAAGGTACAATAGACAATATTACATACTTTGTTGACAATATACAAAGAGCATTTGCAGCATGAACAAACAACAGCCATTTTTATAGATTTAAAAAATGCTTACGATAGAATCTGGACTCACAAAAGTTACAGAAAATATGAAGAGACTCGGATTCAAAGGACGATTACTCACATACATTCACAATTTCTTACAGAATAGAACATTCAACATTCAATTAGGAGACATAAAATCAGAAACTGGACTTATGGAAAATGGAATCCCCCAGGGTTCTGTGCTATCGTGTTCACTATTTAATATAGTGTTCGACGATGTACTGAATCACATAGAGGCACCAACAAAATATTGTGCTTATGCTGATGATTTAGTCCTCTTCCATAACGGAAAAGACACGAAATCAACAGAATCAAGCTTACAAGAAACAATTAAAAAGACCAGCGAACAAATGAACAAAAACGACTTGAAATATCTATAGACAAAACCAAATTATTCACTTTACAAACCAACAAAAAAAGAACATCCAAATACCTGTACTAAATCCAACGATGTAGTTTTAGAACAAGTGAAAAACTACAAATTTCTGGGAGTCATATTTAATAACAAACTCAAGTGGACAGAACAAATTAATCAGTTAGTCAACAAAACAACGAAAAACATAAATCTAATTAAGATGCTCTCACACACAAGATATGGAGCAGAAAGACAGACATTAATAAAAATTCACGAAGCAGTTACAACATCTATACATAATTATTCTGGCCTAATCTTCACGAAATTAACAAAAAAGGACGAACAGAAATTAAACTCAGTACAAACAAAAAGCATTAAATACGCAATAGGAGCATTTATTACGTCACCTAACAAGCAAGTGTCCATGCAGAATCAGGAGTAATGCCACTTAAGCACCAACGGAAAATACAATTAATAAAGTATGCATGTAAAATTAAAAGTAACAGCAATAATATTTTATATTCTAGCCTAAATGATGATACAAAAGACAACAAATACTGTAAACTAACAAATCCACCAATCACATTTACTATGAGACGAGAGCTACAACATATTAACATTGATAAACACACAAAGTTCAATAATCAACAACAAAGTACACATCCAACATGGAGAAAGTCAAAATTCAAAACGAATCTGAAAATGACACAATATGACAAGAACAACACATCACATGAAGTCATGTTACATAAACATTTAATGAGACACTAGCAAAATATATCAGAAAAGGATATGAAATAATATACACAGATGGATCTAAAACAGAATACATGGTTGGAGCATCCAGTTATAACAAGAGACAAACATACAAAATACAAATGCAACGACTACTGTACAGTATACAACAGAATTATTTGCGATCCTTAAAGCTCTAAAGCACAGACAAACAGACAAAACATTAATATGCACTGACTCTTAAGTGCCGTCCAAAGCATTAAAAACTCAAGATCCAGTAACACACTGATTCAGCAACTGCAAGACAAACTTAGAGACATCAATTACATCACAACAATAATGTGGATACCAAGCCACATAGGAATCATAGGAAACGAAGAAGCTGGGACAACACAAATGCAAAAGAAGCAACTAAACAAAGACCATACACAAAATACAAAATATTATCTGATGATGTAACAAAACATATTAAAGATCATATCAAAAAAATAAATGGCAAGAAGAATGGGAAATGGAAATCAGAAACGGAAATAAATTAGGTAACATAAAATCAACTATTAACAAATGGAATAACATAAACTTATACATTAGAAAAGACCAAACCATACTAACCAGACTTAGAATTGGACACACAAGACTAACACACATCCATCGAAAAAAATCATCCCCAAATTGTACTTGTGACGAACCTCTTCATAATAAAAACATATTTTTGAGTGTACAAACAACCAACCAGCTATAGATAAATTTAATATAACGTTTAATACACTAAAATCGGAAGACAAAGTAAAAACGAAAACAGATAAAATTTTAAAATTTTTACATGAAATTAACATTTATGATAAAATATAACACCAAAGCACATACTGTCCTGATCCTCTTTTTCACTATCAAAACAACAAAATATGTAACACTAAAATGAAAATAAACGGTCTTAAAATTTATCAAAAAAAGGACCTTAATAAAGATATCAACAACAACAACAACTGTTGTATGGATTTATGTGGTATTTTAAATCAGTTCAACCGTTAATCAATTCAGATTAAAATTCAAGATCACCGATGAATAGCGGAATTACAGGTTACCAATGATCATCATCTCATATTCACTAGCCCATCACAGTGAACATCTTAAGCCGCAAAAAGCAATTGAATACAAATGATTAAATTGAAGATTTATCAGCAAGGAGTGTCGCAACTATTGAATATATCCATAATCATATGTTATGAGAGTAATATGTGCAGAGAAAATTTATTTAATAAAAAATTGATAGAAAGGGACAAACACAGCAAGTGAGAATGAAAAATGACACTCGTGCTCAGTATGACTGTTGACAGTAACATATGTGCGGACATTCGAACGTTACTTAATTGATCAAATATTCCTGAAACGATCAAATCTTTCAATCGGTGAGTGAACGAATGAATGTACAAAATGTGTAAGTCGAGCTCTAGCTGAAATATATACCTAGGAATGAAGAAGCCAATAATGTCGATAGATTTGAATAAAAAAGTGCTGAAAATATAACAAAAACGGATGTCGACTAAAATGTAGAAAAACAAATAAATTATTATCTAGTATGGAACTTGAATGATCAACTTCAATGCCGACAGAAATAATAGATTCTTTAATTTTCAATCTATCTTCATTATTATTTTTTTTTTTCATTCTTTATTTCCTTTTCTCATTAACTTTTCTTCTTTTTTGTATTGTTTTTGTAAAATTACACACATTAACCATTTCAATTGACATCATCAAAAAAGAAATTGGTTATTTCCAGTAAGCTTTAATTTACATTGTATGCTATTCGATTATTCATTCATAAGATCGCTTAGTATTTCTTTTTTTTAATAATAACAGACTAGCTCAACTAAAATTGGATAATTGTCAACTTGAACTATCTACGATCTACTTTACTTGATTGACATTTAGTTCAATTTGATTGATTTTAAATTGGAATTTTTTTTGAAGCTTTTCTTCATTTTCAAAATTTTGATTTGTTTACCTTCAAAATTCATTTCAAATTCTAAATTTTAGAACTATATTGACTTTGGTTTGGATTCAGTAACTTAGCAGAGTTGGTTAAGGCATATTAATTTTAAAGAAAGCTCAAAGAAAAAACTTAAATTTTTGTAATTTTCAAGATCCAGCAGAAAAATAATTTGTTTGTTTAAGATGAAATTGGAAGAAGCATAGAAAAATTCTAGAAAAAAGTCATTTTGCAATTCAACTCTTAAAGTTTTCTTTTATAAATATCAAGCTCCTCAATTTAAAAAATCAATCAAATCAAATTGATAATTCTTCCACATAACCTTAAGATTATACTGATGTACTAGCTAATCTACAAACACCGATTTGGATATGTCTAAAGTTTACCATGATCTACAATTTCTTAATAATTGAATTAAAATATCCAATTTTAGTGAACTGCCCAATTGTTTTGAAAGATAACATAAAGAGAGAGAAAGATAGAGAGGAATGGATGATGTTTGCTTTAAATTAACACCTCTGATATCTGTTTGTGCATATATAAATACAAAGCAGAAAATAAT